>NC_090765.1:21998348-22030848 GCF_036898095.1 Palaemon carinicauda | reverse complement strand
CGAGTAAAATAGGATGTGAATGGGTGGTAGCGAGTAAAGTAGGATGGTGAATGGGTGGTAGCGAGTAAAGTAGGATGTGAATGGGTGGGTAGCGAGTAAAGTAGGATGTGAATGGGTGGGTAGCGAGTAAAATAGGATGTGAATGGGTGGGTGGGTAGCGAGTAAAATAGGATGTGAATGGGTGGGTAGCGAGGTAAATAGGATGTGAATGGGTGGTAGCGAGTAAAATAGGATGTGAATGGGTGGTAGCGAGTAAAAATAGGATGTGAATGGGTGGTAGTGAGTAAAATAGGATGTGAATGGGTGGTAGTGAGTAAAGTAGGATGTGAATGGGTGGTAGTGAGTAAAATAGGATTCGCAGAAACTTTAAAAAATAATTTGTATCTTCCCTAAATATACAAATTTGAGTCCTTCAATGGGAGTCAAGTTTGTAATTCTTTAGATTTAATAAAAACATAACATATATCCACACAATTTTGTATGCACATTAGAATATACAAGACGGATTAATAACTCGTTAAATCTTTAACTGTCGAATTGCACACGAACCCCTATATTTCTCCAGAACAAAACCTACACTAAAGTATCATCGATAGCACGTCAAGACACCTGAAACACATTACACCATTCACCTGTATCCTATACCAACTCAATTGTTCCATTGATATGTCGTTTCCTTTTGCATTGCTCCATTTATATTAAACTACCCAAACCAAATTTAAAAGAAACACTTTGAGCAGGTGAAATCTATATAATGTATAATATAATATAATATAATATAAATATATATATATATAATATATATATATATATATATATATATATATATATATATATAATATATATATATTGAAATGAAAAACATAACAAAATGTTACTTGAGAGAGAGAGAGAGGAGAGAGAGAGAGAGAGAGAGAGGAGAGAGAGAGAGAGAGAGAGAGGAGAGAGGAGAGGAGAGAGAGAGAGAGAGAGAGAAATGATTTCCCTCAGGAAATTCATCAAGGGCGAGACCTATCTCCCAGCCACCCTTGCCCTATCTTCTTTATGAATTCCAGGCAATCATCTCACGCCCATGGGCGAGAGAGAGAGAGAGAGAGAGAGAGAGAGGAGAGAGAGAGAGAGAGAGAGAGAGAGAGAGAGAGAGAGTGAAGAGGTATTTCCTGTTAGGAAGTTAATTTGAACAGTAATATGGTCAGTCGGTCGGACCACTCTACTCCTTTAGAAATGCAAGATTGGTTTTGAATATTCAAAGCTTTGGGATTCATTCCAGTTTTAGATTTTATTTCAAAGATTCGTCTCTCGCAATTATAACCAAAAATAACTGCATGAGAAAACGTTAGTTCGTTTTCATAGGAAAAATGTCTTCCCTTCCTCATCATATCAATGGTCATAAACCACAATTCAACAGTGAAAAAAAAATCTGGTAAAAAACAATTTTTTTTTTAATTATCGATACGTAAATCATAATTCAATTTGATTGCAACGATCCTAAATATATTTTGTAAACATATTCAAAGGCTTATTACGGTATAAAGTACAATTATTCGTCGAATAAAAATCACCTATGGACAAAGTAATCTCATCATCCAAGATAAAAAAAAAAAAAAAAAAAATATATATATTAAAGATGTCGCCAGGATGTCAAAATCACAAGTAAAGAATTCCTGACAAAGTGAAAACTCGCACCTTGAAGGTAGAGAAAATAAATAAATAGTAAGCAAAAGAATGCTCCCCAAAAATCTGTTAACTTGAGAGGTTTCGTGACGAGGATGAAGTTCAAAAATTCCTTTGTGAAAATCGGAACAACAAATATTTACTAACCTAAGTACTTCGTTACTAACGTCTGTATTGGTATAAGTTTTCTTTATCTCATTATTATTATTATTATTATTATTATTATTATTATTATTACTACTACTTGCTAAGCTACAACCCTAGTTAGAAAAGCAGGATGCTATAAGCACAGGGGCTCTAACAGGGAAAATAACCCAGTGAGGAAAGAAAAACAAGGGAAAATAAAATATTTTAAGAAGAGTAACAACATTGAAATAAATATCTTCTATATAAACTAAAAAAACTCGAACAGGACAATCGACTAATTCATCAATTCGAATCAACAGTATCAATTTTAGTGGAAGTCGGACATGCAACTGACCGATTTATTCTAGGAATTATAAGGGAGCCCTATTTTCTATGCTAATAATGGCTGGGGAAAAAATGGAGAACTTTGCGATCCGAAGAAGTACCGATTCAAGTCTAGACCTGGAAGGTTAACAAAAGGAAATAGCTCGAGGGAACGTAAGAAGAATCGATTACGGAGAAGATAGTTCATGGGTTGTGTTTAATAACGAGTGAAATGAAAATTCATGATACCTCCCTCCGACTGCATTTAAATCCCAGCCTCGCTTAAACACGTGTTTCAAGACTTACACAGGAAGAAAAATTTCTTTGATTATAGGAATTAAACAGCAAGCATTTCTTGCCAGTAGTAGTAAACTCAGCAACTGGTAGTTAGTAAAATGGAGAGTCGTAGGAGAGAGGAGAGAGAGAGAGGAGAGAGAGAGAGAGAGAGAGAGAGAGAGAGAGGAGAGAGAGAGAGAGAGAGAGAGAGAGAGAGAGAGGAACGCGTAATGATAATCATAAGATCAAGGTCTATAGAAATGTATATTCTATAAACCTTAACATAAGACCTTAAATACTTAAGAAACAAACGTCATTGAGGTTAAAGTCTACATATAATAAAGAAATATGGGACTGTTCATTCAAGCATATAATCCTATAACGAGGCATTGTTAAAAAACCTTAACCAAGTTAAGGGGATCAGAAAACTATCCACTTGAAAAACCCATATCTGTGACCTACTTATGACCTCCTTTGAACTATTTGGTCTCTTGTGGGATTTCTAATACTACTTTGATTTTTTTTACTATGGTGGCAATTACTAACAGTGAAGCTGTTACAACTACGAAAGCTATTTTTTTCATATAAAATGTTGAGACCAATAATGATTACAAAATAAATAAGGGACATTATATATATATATATATATATATATATATATATATATATATATATATATATAAATATATATATATAAATATATATATATAAATATATATATAAATATATGTATAAATATATGTATATATAAATATATATATAAATATATATATATATATATATATATATATATATATATATATATATATATACATATATAAATATATATATATAAATATATATATATAAATATATATATATATAAATATATATAATAAATTATATATATATATATAAATATATATATATATATAAAATATATATATATATATATATATATATAAATATATATAAATATATATATGCAAATATAATTATATATATATATATATATAATGAATATATATTAATAATATATATATATAAATAAATATATGAATAAATATATAAATATATATACTATACATATATATATATATATATATATATATATATATATATATATATATATATATATATATATATATATATATATATATATATATATATATATATATATATATATATAGGCCTATTCACTGTAATCACATAACTTCGCTAGACTATTACAAAATAAGGCATATCAAATACTAAAAGAATACAAAATAAGGCATATCAAATACTAAAAAAAATATAGTAACTATGTTCATGAAAAACATATACAAAAAAAATAACAATAAAACGCAAAATGAAGTCTAAACAAAGCTGAGCAAACAAGCAAATTGGTCTGAAATAAATTGGTGTAATAAGTGAACCTCAGTAAAGCCCAGGCCAAAAAAAAAAAAGAAAAAAAAGAAAAAAAAAAAATATCTGCTTCCAAGAAAGCAATCTAAAACATCACGGCAACTTTGTAACCCGAGATTTCACGAAACCAATTTCATCCTCCTTTTCCGCTTTTTCTGGGCCAAAATGGACAAACAACCGTCCATCGTATTCTTTTCTGATTTCTTTCGGAGTGATTCTTTTAAGACAGGATTGCATAATATCATGCAATTTTTTTTTTTTTTTTTGCATGCCGGGCATATAAGTTCATGAATGATAATTACTACTGGATAATTACTATAATTATAACCAGTATCGCTTAATCTCTCCTGTGGCCAATAGAGAGAGAGAGAGAGAGAGAGACGAGGAAGAGAGAGAGAGGAAGACGAGAGAGAGAGAGAGAGGAGAAGGAGAGAGAGAGAATCCTCGTTACCATGAATATATTCACTATGCTTTAATTGGCGAAGGTAATGGTGTAATTTTCAAGACTCAAAATCCCAAATTGAAACTCCCAGTGCTTGATTCTTATCTCTTCATGTTTTGGTTTAAATACTTACTTCTAACACATTTTACTTTTTTCCGTGCAATTTCTTCATGAACAGCAAAAAAAAAGAAAAAGAAAAAAAAAAAGATAACAATTGAAAACTTCACATCAGGAAACCAACTTTCAATGAATATTTTCCCGACGAGACAATAAACCAATAACCAATTATTAAAGCGCCTGTTACGACATTCATACATCTTATAGCCTCAAGTCAACGCCAACCACAATAACACAGTCCTGGCAGGGAAGAAAACTTCCTAAAGATTCAGGTAATCCTACTTCTGAACCGAAAGGGAAAGCAGTACAGCAGCTGCTTCAACACGGCAGGTGTGAGATTTTTTTTTTAACTTACCACACAGTATGGTAACCCTTAACCTGACAACTATCAACTTCCCACAACCAGGAATTAAACCTCACTTAAACTACCTTATTTCAAAATCTACGTCTCTAATGCTTTATAATCTAAATTCAATCTTATTCAGCCTTTAATATACAATAGACTTCGCTCAATCTTCTATTATCAAAATAAAATCCATTCTCAAATCTCCGCTATCTTTTCCAACTCGAATACCATGGCAACACACTTCAAAATTTAATGCCCTTTTAGTTACATAACCCATATAAGCATCATATCCTGCCATCCCTACAAGCCTTACAAGATCTAAAACAGGCAGTATGTCCGCAAAAAACCAGAGAAAGCACATCTTAAAATTGCATAAGGGTTTGACCCAATCCAGTTTTCCGTTGCCCAATACTGGTAAGGTGCCAAATTCCCGTTTTATATTGCTTCACAAAGCCATTCGTGTTCCAAAGGTTAAAGGTAATTTGATATTGAAAAATCTTTTCAACACTGTTTCATTCACAGAGGCACAAATGGTTAATTTTATAATATATGTACTACATGTGTAAGTACATGCATTTACATATAGCCTATGTGTATATTATACATACACACACGCACATATACACAATATATATATATATATATATATATATATACACATATATAGTATTATAAATAAATTATAAACAATCATAACAGATGTTTATCACACGGCCACGCATTGCCTATACGAAGCACAAACACACAAAGTAAAAGTGAAAAAAAAAAATCCCTGGCATTGGCCATGACATTGCAAAATTTCTTCCTGCAAAGCCACTAAAGCGACGAACATCAACCTTCAATTAGCATTAAATTACCTTCACAAAACGTTCTTCTAATTACCAATGAACGGAAAATGACATGCCCGGCTGAAGGCAAGTCGTACTTGGAAAAAAAAAAAAAAAAACATGTTGGATATGTGCCGGGTTAAGGAGTGGAACGAACAGTCATATCCAGAATATATTGCGAAACACCGGAAGGGGAGAGGTGGGAGGATGGGGTGAAGGAGCAAGGGAGGGCCTCACCCTACTCTTAGGAGAAACGACATATGGTAACATATGCACGCACACCAATTGTGATGCCACACTTAGTGTGTTTGATGTAAGAGTAATGTAGATTGGATGCATAGAACTTGGGTTAAATGACCTGGCGTTGGGGCCTGGAAGGCCGTTCATCGCGCTGTACAACTTGGGGGAGGCTGCAGTTGCACTACGAAATAAGTCATGATATTGGAAAAGTGAAGTGGGACGAGAACGTGTTTGTATTAATACTTTGTAGATACGGTTATGAAATAGAACAATCAACATTAGTCACCGTTTTAATTTTGCAAATATCAAGAGAAACTTTTTTTTTCTTTTGCAAAAGCTCAGCTAAAAGGAAAGTGTTAGAAAGTTATTGAGTAACATATTCCTCGTGATTGTTGTAGTTTCATTAATAGAAAGAAAGTATGTATATATGTATATATATATATATATATATATATTATATATATATATTTTATATATATATATATATATATATATTAAAGTTTCAAGATTATCCTAAGTGAATAAACACGCTCACATTGAAAGGTCATAAGCAGTGAGTCGAGTCGCATTTCCATACTGTTTACAATACCAGTATGTGTATACCTAACATACACAATAAATATATATATATATATATATATACACACACACACACACACATATATATATATATATACATACATACATATATATATATACATACATATACTGTATATGATTGTAATTAGGCGTTCGTATTTTTACCTTAAGACTTTAAAATTTTAATAAAAAATACATTACTTCAACAGAATGTTTAACCAGAAAAAATAAAGTTCTTAGAAATGTGACCGTAGCAACACACAACTCTCCTTTCAAACACTCCACCCACAACCCCCCCCCAAAAAAAATAATTTTTCTTATATATATACACTGAATGTCATCCACATGACATACACACATACAAAACGTGAGTCTTCTTACAACGATTAGGAAACAGGTAAGTAATCTTTTCTCTTACCCTGACCTTAAAAAGGGAAGAAGAAAAGAGTTTGACTTAACCAATACGGAAAGAACAAGCGGTCCTTTAAAAAATAGGCCATACAGGACGAAACAGGCCAAGGGGAATTATGGAACCATCTGCTGGCAACACTTGTTCCCGATATGTTATTTCATAAGGTGACAAATTAACTGTCAATCTTCAGGACACATTTGCAAAGTTCAAAGATGTTGCGAGATGTTATAATGCAACTGAAGGCTAAATCACGTTGCATATAGTGCACAATCAAAATCAAGCTTATTACACAATGGTTTCATCAACAAGCAATCATCGCCCCGCCGATGCAATAAATTAAATTGCCTGTAGTTAGCTTTCATTTAACGACAAAGGAGATGATATTGGCTAAATGAATCTTAGCCATTTATCAGGTACGGATACGTTGCGAAGGGTCTGATCATAATCTAATAAACGCGTATCCGTATCTCCCATCTAATCGTTTAACTTTGAATCTCTCTCTCTCTCTCTCTCTCTCTCTCTCTCAATTAGAATAGGACACGAGAGCCATCCCATGACGCAATGCCAGCTAGCTTTGGCAATCCAGTATGACACAGTGCACCTTTTCCCTAGCTAAAAAGTATGGCACAATCGTACACTGTCTTGAGTATCTGCTTCGGCCAATTTTCGTTTCATCTTTTGAAAATAAATCCTAGTCATGTTAGAGATAAATTTTAATGCAGACTTGATTTTCTTCCATTTTATTCATAGGATGCAATACATATAACTATATCTATCTATCTTTATATATATATATATATATATAGAGAGAGAGAGAGAGAGAGAGAGAGAGAGAGAGAGAAACTGCCAAGCAAATCTATCCTGTGTCCCAAAAGCTTTAGGACTACCCAATGAAACCACCTCCCACCTCACTAGCTAGGGGGGACTACTTCGACCTCCAAATACAACCAATCACATTCACCGCCCACTTCACCCACCAGAGCGTTCCACAATAATCTCACCTGCCTCAACCTAATCTACCTCATACCCCCCCTCTCCGCCTTATCAGGACGTCTAATCTCTCTCTCTCTCTCTCTCTCTCTCTCTCTCTCTCTCTCTCAGTTGCAACAAATGTGTACCGATCTCTAAATAAACTTGACAGAAAATGCCACACACTTAAGATCATTGAATGGTTTCGAGAAAAAAAAATCAAAACGAAAAACTTTCCTGAAAGGTAAAAGCTGCAACCCTTGGATGAGAGACCTAAGGCAGCCCTAAGGAATGTAAGGGACAAAGGGGGCCAAAGGAGAAAAGGGCAAGGGCTAAGAAGTCGAACTCACTCACTCACTCTCTCAGCCCCAAACATACAGCCTTCCTCTTTCTTAACTCGGACAGTAACTAAAATGTTTAAAACGCTTCCAAATGACTAAAATTAATACTAGAACTTAGCTCAAACAGAATCTTGTCACTGTATTAAGAGTAGCAATCGTATAAGGTTCTAATGAAAGACTAATTATTTGAAAATAAACTCAATGTCTGGGTTGTAATCCATGACCTTGCAAGGCCTTGAAACATACACGGGGTGGGCCTCCACTCAAGGTCACAGAAATCCTACGACGTTCTCCCTCGAACAAGCAATGTCTTTAAAAATCACACCTTGTGAAAAACTTCACACCCTGAAAAGCAGTGGCAACAGATTCTATTCTAAGGAGAGGGATCAACAAACCAAATTAGTATACCAAGACCTGATTATGTGCAAGAGAAAACCGAACCTTTATATAGTATTAGAAGAGCTGAAACAAGAATAAAATTAAATAGAGAAAAGAAAAAAAATCAATATGAACGACATAAGTGGGAATGCACGCCATAAATAAAAGACGAAACGAACAAGAAAATCGATGTGACTGAAACAAGAGGACACTGCAATCAACTCAATCAGTCAGTAGAACATCCCGCTAATAAAGATAATGACACTGAAAGCGGAGAATATAAATCGTCTTTCTAAACTAGACTGAATGGAAGACTTCCTCTTCTTGAGCAACGAGTACGAGTCAGCGAGGAGCGAGCTCATGAGGCCACAATACCCGGGTCTCGAAACCATCTTCAGCTACAACTACTTCCACTTGCCATGCCCAATATTAGGTAATGTTTCAAGGTCGAGGAGCTTAAACGAACGCACGCCCTTATCCCACGAATTCATTGAACGCTGAAGTTCATTGCGAAGTTTGAAAAAAAAAATCGTTAAACATCAAGAGAAAGTTTGTGGTTTGCAAGGATTTAAAACTATGCTGTCCGATCTTAGGGTATATACCGAACAATGAATCAGATACATAGTCTGACAAGTCCAGCATATCCTCCTTTGTTAAGTTGGTTATGCAATCCAGCTCTCTCTCTCTCTCTCTCTCTCTCTCTCTCTCTCTCTCTCTCTCTCTCTGAGTTGTTAATGCAACACCGTACTCAACACCCTATGGCCCCGTCCCTTAATCGAGACAATAAACTTCGCTTGAATGTCGCTGAGAGAGAGAGAGAGAGAGAGAGAGAGAGAGAGAGAGAGAGGAGAGAGAGAGAGAGAGAGAGAGAGAGAGACTGGCCATCATCCCATCAACCATTCAAACCAATCCCAAACCATTTCATCATTATCATCACTAGGTCCCTGTGAAACCAAAGTACGACATACGGGTCCCTTGTGTGGGATCGTTTCATCTTTCAATTGCTATAAGGTCTCAGTAAAGTAACTAAGTAACATATAACTGAAAAAGAATTTTAGTGAATCAATTACATGACAAACTATTAAAACTAGATAAAAGATCAGATGACCTATTAAAACCCGATTCAATATGCATATCTTATCTATGGGGTAGAACTGATATCTAACCTAGTAGCATAAAATGTCGCCTTGACATCATCACTTATGCCAGTTTCATTGACGGAACTGTTTGCCGATTGTCAAATCTTTAAATGTCCGCTGACAGTTCGGACAACACTTCGAACATTACCGATGATTTCTCTCTCTCTCGCGCGTCCATTGGTATTCCAAATCAGGCGACATCTTGCAACTCTCTCTTCCATGTGTAGAGAACAACTGACCTCTCCTTGATTACGACTGGGTCAACACGTTCACTCTCAGTAGCCCTTTATGTAATCCACTGAATATTCACATGACAAATCAGCATTATCAACGAACAATCACTAAATTCCGTTACGTGTCGGTATCCAGGGGAAATAGGAAACATATTTGAATGTCTTGAATAGAAGTTGGCAACACCCACTTCACATCTTTCCACACACCACCTACAGCAACAGCAGCAAGGCTTACGACTGACTGGCTGGCGGACGGACTGCTGCTTACACGACGCCTCACTGGACGAGCCCATAACCTCTTTCTCTCCTCAGAGAAGAGAGTTTGCAATCAACCATTATTTACAGGTTTTTCTAACACATCTGTGATTCCGGTTTGCGATGCCCGTTTCGGTTTCAAACGCTGTTCGAAAGGTGGAAGATTACTGAAATAGGATAATTACTTAATAACTACGGTTTTCTCAAGCCGACCAATTCGAGAAAGTAATTCCTTACGACGCAACTCTCCAGGATGAGCGAGAGAGAAAGAGACAGACCATGCATTTGGGCAGAATGGAAACTGCATTTACCCTTGCATCAAAGTCGAACTAAAGTCAACAGTGTCCACAAGTGACTGACCCTCACCAAGGGAAACAACTTCGGGGAAAAGGGGGGTTGGGGGAGATTTCCCAAGACTAGTTTCAGACTACCCCGAACACATGAATAACTTGTTAATTAATTTTACAATACAGTATCGTTGGTATGAAAACTTGGGATACTTGTTCTTGCACAAACGTTGACTTAATTGGAATAATTTAAAGCACATGGCACAGCGCTCGGGCTGAGGAGGCCATTCAGCGATGAGGTGCAATCGGGCAATAAAAGTTACGCCGAAATTATCATTAAAAGAGGTTTGGCGAAATGAATGTAGTCAGAAATAGAAGTGAGTGTAGCTGGAGAGTCTAATAGAGACAGCAGACCCTTTTCAAAACTACAGTTTAACAGGTGGGCCAACGATTTTCCGGGTAAAAATCACACTTGAAAGACTACACGTTGGAAAAACTTAACTCGACCAAGTAATATTCCTTTGAGTGAAGTAATATTTAAACAGAACTAGCTGAAAATTATCAAAGGTAGTGAGTGTGAAAAGGAGTGTTTTACAAGTAGGTGTTTATTCGTTTGAAAAGAGCATGAGTGCAAGTTTTTAAGATAAGACTTCACAGGTACAAGCGCAAGATAAATAAAAATAAAATTCACTATCACATGTAATCTGCATGTCAATTGACACATCGGGTTGATTTTAGGCGGGTGCGTCTGCGCTCGCGCAATCACACATACACACACAATGTGTGTATATATATATATATATATATATATATATATATATATATATATATATATATATATATATATATTAGAGAGAGAGGGGGGGAATTACTAATACTGTAAGAATTGCAAATTTCAAGGATGAAACACCTGTGCAGATATTTCCATGAGTCGTCCCCTTCATAAACTATACTGCACATACATATGGATCACCAGCAGCATGTTGATCCCCATAACTAAAGAAAGTCACTCTCTTTTTTTCTTTTTTTTTTTAGTTTTCCTATAAAAACTAGTAAATACTTTATATCTGTAATATTTACCATACTTTTTCATTCGCATTCAAGCCCAAACTTCACTTCCATGAAGTAGTGTCAGCTCAAGAAACATTATTATTATTATTACTATTGTTTTAATAATAATTGTTATTATTATTATCATTATTATTATTATTATTATTATAATTATGATTTTTATTATTATTATTATTATCATCATAATTTTCAAATACAAGTGTGATCGTTCCATATATAAAAAAGAAACATTCAAATAAGTGAAGAAGAAAATAAGACAGAATTCCTAGCCAGCACGTTATCTTTATCAGTATTATTTATCTAGATTTATTACGGACCAATCTTGCTAGCTACTAAAATAAAACTTATCCATTAAAATCCGACGATTTAACTGATAAAACATCTGACGTCTTTCACGTCTCTAACTTTCTGTCGTTTATTGAGCCTAGATATTGCACTGATGTAATTTGGGCAAAGGTGCGTATGGGGAGATTCCAATTAGTTGCATTCTGAAGCAAAACGACTTTGATATCAAAGAAGAAAGGAAGCCGAAACGGAGGTCAAGCAGAAGGCGAACAAATATGGGGATTTGGTATACTCCAAACTCTTTAGAAATGTCTACAGTGATCTTGCGGTTTACTGATGACACTAACCCCTTACGGGAACACCTCATTATCATCCTCATTATCATTAAATGCTAAGCTACAGCCCTAGTTGGAAAATAGGATGCTATAAGCCCAGGGGCCCCAACAGGGAAAATAGCCCAGTGAGGAAAGGAAACACGGAAAATAAAATATTTTAAGAATATTACAATAAATATTTCCTATATAAACTATAAAAACTTTAACAAAACAGGATGAAGAGAAAATACCCTCAAGCAAGAGAACTCTAACCCAAGGCAGTGGACGACCATGGTACAGAGGCTATGGCACCACCTAAAACTAGAGAACAATGGTTTGATTTTGGAGTGTCCTTCTAGAAGAGCTGCTTACCATAGCTAAAGAGTCTCTTCTACCCTTACCAAGAGGAAAGTAGCCACTGAACAAATAAAGTGCAGAGGTTAAACCTCTTGAGTGAAGAAGACTTGTTTGGTAATCTCAGTGTTGCCAAGTGTATGAAGACAGAGGAGAATCTGTAAAAAATATGCCAAACTATTCGGTGTCTGTGAGGGGGAAAGGGATGGAACCGTAACCAGAGAGAAGGATCCAACGTAGTACTGTCTGGCCAGTCAAAGGACCCCATAACTCTCTAGCGGTAGTATCTTAACTGGCGGCTGGTGCCCTGGACAACCTACTACCTACAGTTGTAACATAAGGATAGAACTTTTTAAAATTTTGTCTCTCAACGTACTACATGTTGCAAGGTTAAAAGAGTGTCACGCTTACTGCACTTGGGAACTGTTTTATTAGGTGTACACATTAAAAATTAATGTTTAAATTATGTATGACCCTATTCGCACTCTCGTTAAAATGCCTTTTAAGCTTTATGGGTCCTAGGGTGATGAAATTCATTTGTTTTATTTTCAGATTCATAATTTCAAATATTTTACAACTTCCTCACAATTTAATGCTTCATTGGAGTTACATGGAAATGCCATACATTGCAATTTGCTTGCAATACAGCGATTTTGAAAGCCAGAAATACATTTTTATTTTTTATCTTTAAATGAAAAATAAGTATTTTGGGCTCACCAATTTCCAAATGCGTGGTAAATTACAGTAATAGATAAGCCTACTATTTATAAATCTCTTTCTATACGTGTTTTGACTAAATTAATCTCAGCTGTTCTATCAACTCTGTTTCTTCCCGACCCTCGGTAGGAGGCGAGGGAGTAGTCATTAGTATTAATATTATTATTATTATTATTATTATTATTACTTGCTAAGCTACAACCCTAGTTGGAAAAGTAGGATGCTATAAGCCCAGGGGCTCCAACAGGGAAAATAGCTCAGAGAGGAAAGGAACGAAGGAAAAATAGAAATTTTCAGAACAATAACATTAAAATAAACAATTCCTAAATAAACTATAAAAATTTTAACAAAACAGGAGGAAGAAAAATTAGAAGGAATAGTGTGCCCGAGTGTACCCTCAAGCAAGAGAACTCTAACCCAAGACAGTGGAATGCCATGGTACGGAGACTATGGCACTACCCAAGAAGAGAGAACAATGGTTTGATTTTGGAGTGTCCTACAAGAGCTGCTTATCATAGCTAAAGTCTCTCCTGCCCTCATCAAGAGGAATGTGGCCACTGATCACTCATCAATTACAGTGCAGTAGTTAACCCCACGAGAGAAGAATTGTTTGATAATCTCAGTGTTGTCAGGTGAATGCCAGAGGAGAATATGTAAAGAATAGGACAGACTATTCGGTGTATGTATAGGCAAAGGGAAAATGAACAGTAACCAGAGAGAAGCGACCAGTGTAGTACTGTGGTCAAAGACCCCATAACTCTCTAGCGGTAGTATCTCAACGGGTGGCTGATGCCCTGGCCAACCTAAAAGGGTGTTTTACATATCTGCCTAAATATTTAGTCGTTGTTTTTAATGAGTCTCCTACACTAGTCCAACAATAAAAACAGACAATTGTCAGAGGCTCCCGACAAGACCCAGTTGGCTATCATCTCCCATGTTCTAAATCAATCCTCCTGATCGCCTTCTCTTAATTGCTATCAATTCAAATGCATTTCCTTATGCACGCTAAATACAATGCTGCATCTTTTCAAAGACATTTGTCTACTTGGAAGCAATGAGTCAGCTGAGAAAGTGTTGCCACGTCCCATGGTCAACCACCTCACCCGAGTAATAAGTCTTCCTCTTTGCTGACTATTTATCTACATGACATAAATGTTTCCTCAATATTTATGAATTTGGGCAATGGTGATGGGGCCGAGGAGGCCATTTAATGAAAAGATGAAATAGAGGGTGGTGAAAATTACAAAAGGTTGGAAAGCAAGATGGAAGAGGAAACTGGAAGAGCAGAAGGCTTTAAAGTAGGTGGAACTAAGAGACCAAGAGATGCACTGACAACACTACCCTCCTAAAGTGTTGGGGATATTTAATCTCGGGAATCTTACAACAATAACACGATTTTATCTAATCACATATACCGATGTGTCCTCGATTAATTAAAGATTACCTAATCACTCTTACAACAGTTACCTTTTAATGATAAATTCGTGCTTATCAGACTTGTCTTCTCACGATAACAATTTAAAATCCCGTTTGATCATTTTAAAGATACTTTTATTTCAAACTGATTTTTCCTTTATGAAAAAACCTCCATCTTCAAACTTGAACAAACAACTGGAGCTATCATCTCTATTACTAGTGTACGCGACCAGTCAAGAAAGACAGCTTAAATATTTAGAAAGATATGCACACACACACACACACATGGATTCAACTCTTCCCATACCTTCCCTTTTCCTAACTACAACATGGCAGTTATCGTTTTCGAGTGTACAGTACCTCTCGGGGTACATGCTTTCACAGGGTTATGACTACTTCCCCTCCCCTATCCGAGGGACGTGGAGAGACTGAGTAGTGATATGTCCGGCAATGCCACTCAGCATGGCCGGGAGGAAAATATATATATATATATATATATATATATATATATATATATATATATATATATATATATATATATATATATATATATATATATACAGTATATATATTACATAAGGGAGACTATTATTACTAGCCAAGCTACAACACTGGTTGGAAAAGCATTAAGCTACGAGCCCAAGACCCCAAAAAAGGAAAGTAGCCCTGTGAGGAAACGAAGTAAAGGAATAGCAAAGAAATTACATATAATTAATTGATAAAAATATAAAATATAAAATCAGTCACAATGTTAAAAGAGATCACTTCATGTATAAATAAGAAAAAGAACTTGTAATCTTGTAAACCCGTTCACTAGAAAAAAAATGACAAAATGTTAGAAATTCTGAAGTTTAACCTATTCAATCTCCATTTTAAAACACTACACATAAACTACATCTTTGCGTCCAGGCTAAACGAAAAATCCAACAAACTTGCTCTGAGAAACACTAAGTCGAGAATTCCGAATTATATTAATATTATTATTATTATTATTATTACTAGCCAAGCTACAACCCTAGTTGGAAAAGCACGATGCTATATGCCCAGGGGCTCCAATAGGGAAAAATAGCCCAGTGAGGAAAGTAAATGAATAAATGATGAGAACAAGTTAACAATGTATCATTCTAAAACAGTAACAACGTCAAAGCAGATATATCCTATATAAACTATTAACAACGCCAAAAACAAATATGTCATATATAAACTATAAAAAGACTCATGTCAGCCTGGTCAACATAAAAACATTTGCTCCAACTTTGAACTTTTGAAGTTCTACTGATTCAACTACCCGATTTGGAAGATTATTCCACAACTTGGTAACAGCCGGAATAAAACTTCTAGAATACTGTGTAGTATTGAGCCTCATGATGGAGAAGGCCTGGATATTAGAATTAATACAACTATTGCCACTTCGGCGAGGAACACAGCAGATAGGAAAGTATTATGAAAATCAATTGATATAAGTTTGCATTGAGAGGTTGAGGGTTTATCGAGTATTTACTCATTTCCATCCTATTAAAGCATGTTAAAAAAATATTTCAAAAGTTAATGACAATTTTGAGCTGCCAAAGTGATCATGACGCAGAAAAAAAAATAAAAAAATAAATAAAAAAAAACTTCCGAAATTACTATTTATCAGATTTTCTTTTTTTTATTTGTAATGAAAATTACTTGATATATGTTAATTACGATATTGTGATATAATGCTGTATAATGGAAACTCCAAATTACATGAAATTAGGTTGCAATGATGATACTTAATAAAAAAAATATCAATGTCAAATTAACAAGAACACGCTTTACTTCTCAAACATTTATAAAATAAAAACAAGCCATCGGAGTTTCTTCAACGAAATCTGAAGATATATAAAATATCTACAAAGGAGAGTAGGCAGGTTTTAGCAGAGGGCATTTGACAACTGACCAAATAAACCAGCTGACAGAAAAATCATGAGAGTATGACTAACCACTATGTATGGCATCTATAGACTATGAGAAAGCTTTTTATTCTATTAAAACTTCAGTAGTAATGAAAGCCCTGCCAAAGCAAGGAATGATTTAATCTTATGCTACAACACTTGAAGATTCAATGAGAAAATTTTAATCAAGAATGAGTTAGAAAGGGAGACTTCCATCTCTCTTAAATAATATAAAGCATGCATATAAGTTTTTAAGAATTTTAGATTGGAAAGATGTAGGAATTAACGTTAATGGGGAATACCTTGACAACTTGAGATTTGCATATGACATAGTTCTGCTTAGTGAATTAGGGAGGAATTGTCAAAAGTGAAAGAAAATCGGCATACAGAATGTAAAAATGTAGGACTGAAAATGAATAAGTAAAACTAAGATAATGTTTGATGAAAATGCGAAGACAACATCGAAGAGATTATTAATGGATATAGGTACTTAGCACAGACAGTGTTTCCCCATGACATGAAACCAAAATTAAAAGGATAACCAAGGGATGGAGAGTTTTTGGTAAACAGTATTCGATTATGAGAGAGAGAGAGAGAGAGAGAGAGAGAGAGAGAGAGAGAGAGAGAGAGAGAGAGAGAGAGAGAGAGGAGAGAGAGAGAGAGAGGGAGGCAGGATTTAGAAAAGGTAAAAGTTGTACTCACCAAATTTTCATTTCAAGACACGTGGTACAGCAATGTGTACAATATATAAATCCATAGCATTTGTGGAATATAAAAAAAGCCTTTGACAATGTGCACTGGCCAATTTTGTGGAGAGTCCTGCGTCATTATGAGTTCCTCTCAAATATGTAAATTTGATTAAGTCTGTTCATGAGCATAGCAAATACTAAGTAAATGTTAGTGGAGTCTTATCAAATGTATTTCCAGTAAAGTGGAGTACTTCAAGGGAATGTGTTGTCACCTATGTAGTTTATCCTCCTCATGGATTGCGTAATGCATAGAACAGTTGGGGATGGTGGAGAATGATTGGATTGGTAACAGGATATTAGATGACCTAGCGTATGCTGATGATGCTGTCCTTATTAGCAGAACACCACAGGACTTGCAAAGCTTGCTTACCAGAATGCATGAAATATCGCATGAGGTTAGGCTCAAGATAAATAGAAGAAAGACTGAGATGATGAGAATGGAGTATGCAATGGAAGATGAAATATAACTGCCAGGAGAAAGGCATAATGAGGTAGAATCATTTAAAGTTAGGAATATGACCTCTAATACAGGATCTTTAGAATTGGAGTTTGATGAAAGATTAAAAAACCAAATCAGACAATGGCTAGGTTAAATAAAATTTGGAAATCAAATCGCCTGAAATTACATATCAAAATTAGGCTACATAAAAGTTTAGTGAGATTGGTGTTGCTGTATGGACATGAGTCATGTTATGACAATGAAACTATATCCAACAGATTTTGTAGATTTGAGAACAAAGACTCAGAAGAATATAGGGAATTAAATGGCAGGGCAGGATTAGAAATGAATCTATAAGAGATTAATCGAGTGCCATATGTGGATGAGATCATGGTTGGGGGCAGGCAGATGGAGATGGTTGCATAGGGTCCTCACACTCCATTCTCTTTCAACTGGGCTCCACAAGGCTCTAGAATGGCTGGAAGTCCCAGGTCTACATGGCTGAGGACTATGAAGCATGAAGTAAAAGATGATGAAAGGAAAAGTATTGATTTAAATGGTCGAGATAGGGACGACTGGCGAAATATAATTGAGGCCCTTTGTGTCAATAGGCATGGGAGGAAACGATGATGATGATATACAAACTAGTATACATGACCAGTCAAAGGTGACGGCTAAACATTTGGACAGATATGCACACATATTCAACCCTTCCCACCCTCTACCCCTTTCCTAACTAGAACATAGCATTTTCGGAAATTTGTGGGAGATCGTGGTTTTTAAGTATACCTCTTGGGGTAACTCCTCTTACAGGGTATGACTAATCCCTCTTTCCCCACCCAAGGAACATAGAGAGACCGAGTGGCCAAACATTTGGCAATTCTGCTTAGCGTTAAAGGAAAGAAATATACAGTATATATATATAAATATATATATATATATACTATATATAATATTCAATGAAATTTCAGAAAGACACCAAATAAGGTTTATGGACAAACTTCTAGAGATCGTTATTGAATATATATACTTAGGACAGACAGTAAGTGTTTTCCCAGGAAATGAGACCAAAATTAAAAGGATAAGCATGGGACGGTGAGGTTTTGGTAAACAAAATGAGACCATGAAAAGTAAAATGTCATCTCTCTAAATAGAAAAGTATTTAATAAGATGATCCTACCAGTTGACTTATGCATAAAAAACTTGGAGCCTTACTACAGGCTCAGAACATAAGCCAGTTAAGAGCTATGGAAAGATTAATCATGGGAATAACACTAACAGACAGAAAATGAGCAATGTGGATACAAGAGGAAACTAAAGTGGAGGATATTCTAATAACATATAAAAGAAAGCTGCAGACATGGGCAGGACATCTAATATGAATGACAGATAATAGATGAACATTAAGAACAACAGAATGGGTCCTTTAAGATTGTGAAAGAAGCAGGAGAAGGAAGAGAAGATGACCGATTGACAAACTGAGAAAATTTGCAGTATAGACCAGTATAGAAAAACCATTACTATTATTATTTTTATCATTAATGTTATTATTATTATTATTATTATCATTATTATCATCAGCCATTACTGGTCCACTGCAGAACAAAGGCCTCAGATAGCGCCTTCCACTTGCATATATATGGTCTTTCATTACCAGTCCTCACCTGCAAACACTCTCTCTCTCTCTCTCTCTCTCTCTCTCTCCCTCTCTCTCTCTCATATATTCTCTCTCCCTCTCTCTCTCATATATATATATATATATATATATATATATATATATATATATATATATATATATATATATATATATATATATATATATATATATATATATATATAGATAGATATATAATATATATATTATATATACATATACATATATATATATATATATATATATATATATATATATATATATATATATATATATATATATATATATATATATATATATAGATAGATATATAATATATATATTATATATACATATATATATATATATATATATATATATATATATATATATATATATATATATATATATATATATATATATATATATATATATATATATATACAGTATATATATATATATATATACACACACAGTAATATCTAGACATACAAGCATAATTCATTCCAAGACAGAGCTCATATGTTAAATTGTTCATATCTCAAGTCAATTTTTCCCAATAAAATAACTGAAATTTCTTTTTATCCATTCCCACTCTCTTAAAAATCATCCAAATTAATGATATGACATTGAATAAACATGTTTTTAATTGCTATACTGTACAGTACTGTATAAACCTACTTTACATACACTCACAAAATTATATAAATGATTATTATGATCTGCATTACAATGTAGTTTCATTTTATTTGTCGGGGCAGACAATAGCGGCTAACAGTGGTGTGTGATGGGGAGGAGGGAAGAGGGAGTCAAGAAGGTAAGGAGAAAATTGGATGGTACTATATTTATACTGTTCCTTACACATACATGGCATAACACCTGAACTTAAAATTAACTTAACTGAACTTAGTTTACTGTAATTTTTTTTTAAAGTTTATTCCCTACTCTTTAAAAAAATAATTTATTAAAAATTTTTTTTCCTGTTTTTCACTTGTCTTAGCTCTTAAGCCTCGCTTTCACTAACTGCAGACATTTTTGAAAAAATCCTATCTAAGGAGCTTTGTTTTTGTCTCCCTTTCAAAATGTTGAGGAAATGACTTGGGCAAATGTCATTATAAAGAGCTGAAGCACGACCCGTAGACAACTTATCAAGATGTTTCTTCAACAAAATCAGAAACATCCTGCCACTTAGCCAACAGTTCCTTAATCTCCCTTGAAGAAATAAATTTCTCTAGTTTGACCTCCTCATTACTGACCTCTTGTAACACCTCAGAATGTTGCATTGTCTGTAGCTCAATGGACTCCTCAGTTGGGAGTTGTTCTTGGTGCTCCTCGACAAGGTCGTTGACATCTGCCTCATCTACTTCTGGCCCCATGGACCTTCCTAGAGACACAATCTCTTCAAACACAATGGATTTGGGGTTAGGCTATGTATCAAACCCTTCAAAATACCTTTCAGCTACAGAATCTGGCCACAATTTCTTCCAAGCTGAATTCAAGGCTCTTTGCATTACACCCTGCCATGCTTCATCAATACAGTAATTTTCATACAATTAATAATGTTAAGAAAGGCCTTCCAAAATTCATGAAGGGCGAGGATGGTGTTCATCTGTGACATAAAAGCATTTTTTGAACAAATACCTTGTGTACAGCTTCTTGAAATTTGAAAAGACCTGTTGGTCCAAGGGCTGGAGGAGTGGAGTGGTATGGGTGGGAGATAGGGGACCTTAATGAACTTGAATTCATCGAGAATGTCATCTCCAAAGGTCTGGAGGAAGGCCAGGGGCATTGTCTAAAATGAGAAGTTAATTCAATGGCAGGTTTTTTCCATCAAATACGTCTTGACTGCCGGACCAAAGGCCAGATTTATCCATACTGTGGAGAAATGCCTCATAACCCATACGTTTGAATTAGCTCACTACAGCACTTGAAGCTTTTCTTTTATGATCTTGTGACCCTTGTAAGAACGTGGGATTTTGGAGTGATACACCAGCAGTGGTTTGATCCTGCAGTCACCGCTGGCATTAGCATATAAGGCTAGAGTCAATCTATCCTTCATGGGTTTACGGGCTGGTAGTTTCTTCTCTTCTGCAGTAATGAATGTCCTCTGTCGCATCTTTTTCCAAAAAAAATGGCCCGTTTCATCGCAGTTGAAGACTTGTTGGGGGGATGTAACCTTCTGCAGCAATAAGTGAGGAACAACGTTCGACATACTCCTCCACAACTTTCACATCCATACTCGCAGCTTCCCCATGCATCACAATCAGTGTGGATCCTAGTCTGCTTTTTAAAATTATCGAACCAGCCACGACTAGCTTTGAACATCTCCACTGGCTTTGATGTCTCCCCACTCTTAACTGCTTCCCTCTGGTTCAAATCTTTGTAGCTTGTGCTAGCCTTTTCACAGACGATTGTCACTCAAGATATCTCCCGCCAGCTTCTTTTCTTTAATCCATAACAACAGAAGCCTCTCCATCTCATCATTTATAATAGTCCATAATTTTGACATGATGGTTAGGCTTTGTGCTCTTGAAATAGCATCCTTCTGTTTGAGAATTGTACATATCGTCGATGTACTCCTCTCGTAATGGAGGATAAACTCACTCACACGGACACCACGCTCAGGTTTTTTGATAATTTCACGCTTCACCTTCATCATCATTATGTGCTTTTTCTTCTCACTGCCAGTGTTTCCACTCACTTTATTGGGACCCATCAGTTATTATGCTAACTGTTAACAAATATACGTTAAAATCATGTAAATAATGCATACAACACGGAAGATGCTCGGAGATGCCTACAGCAATCGGAGATCACGCAAAATGAATGAGTAATGCAGGCTTCGAGAGCTCTAGCGTTAGCATCTGTAAGCGTGCTTGTATCTCAATGCAAATATTTGCTTGTTGGCTTACTCGTATGTTGGAATGCTCGTGTCAAGGTATTACTGTAATCACCAACTTTGCATACACTAGACCAATGATTTATTTCAGCAATTGAGGAACTAACACCTATGTTTCTGCTGCTAGGGAAAATTTGAGCTGTGCTAGTGGCTAAGCTTATACTATGCTGAATTGCACTGGTATCAAAAGCATTATGCAACTGTTTTTTAGCCCCCAAAACCTTCAAAGATATCGGAAAACCTTCAAACCTTGTTCAATAGGAACCATATGAAAGGTCCAACTATTAATAAAGGTAAAAGGAGGTTGCTCATGAGTGCTTCTTACAGAGGGCAGAGAGATTTAGGTCCCAATGGGCTGTTCTATATTGCAATTTGAGGACCACATAGAACAGAGTGGATCAAGGAAAAGCATGGGTTTCACAATATAAGGGCCTGAAATAATCTAAGACCTGGAAGCTCGTGATGAGGCTATCAACTCTATAATGCGTTGTGTACCATCAGAATCCTTACTAACTGGCCCACTAGAATGACTAGGCAGAACCTGAGGATTTAGCCTTATATTTGTTTGGTGAAGGTAACTGAAGCTAAAATCATTGCCTTTGGCCAAAGGTGTGCTAGCCTCTTTAGACCACTTTCATATTTATCGACTTTTTGCTGTTCGCTGCCTACGACACGATGTCAGGCATTCCAGAGGAAATGCCTGCAGTGATGGTGGAAGTGTTGTGTGGACAACCATGACAACCAGGTGCATTCCTTTCCAAACTGAAAAAAGGGTCTGTACCATTTACTTTCAAAACATCAATAACAATACATTAAATGTGATATACAATAATATATAGTACTGTATTATACAGTACACGATTTAAAAGATCCAAATTAGTTTTTGTTTACATAACGTAACAGGATACAACTGAAGTCACTGACCCAAGTGGGAGCTCTACTACTACTCCCAGAGGTGGCTCAATAGTGGTCAACCCTGTTGATTATGAGCTATTGCTGACTGTAATACTGGAGGCAACTCAACTGAGAGAGCTAGCTGTTGGTGAAGATCACCTCATTGTTATTTAATTTGACATGGCTCTTTACGAGAGTAGTTCAACTTCTAGATGCCAGATATATGATACACACAATAATCCCACGAGTGGGAGTGCTACATGTTGTCATGGCTAATCTCTATGCTTCAGATGTCTCCATGGAGAACTCTGGTATTGATGATGCCTGGATAGAAACTGATGTCTATGGGTCCTCCATAACAAGGCAAACCCTTTGTACCCACACCTATTCATATGTGGCTCTCTATGAAATGGCAGTGAAGTTACTTAAGGATAACAGGCTGAAGCTATCTGTTCAGTGGGAAGCAAGCATACAAAACCTGAGTCTGTGAAAAAAGCAAATGGCACCCTATCCAAACCTTTGACTAATGCTGATGTAATCACAGTTTTCCAAGAACAGGAGAAACAGAAATCCAAAGATGCAAAGTTCAAAGGCATTTACATCCAGATTATCTCAGAACTATGATGGCATCTCTTTTGCAAGAATATGACAGAAAGTGACAAGCTACCTTATACCCTTGAAGTTCTGAGACATGTCCTGTAAGTACATATCAAAGCTAGCATTGCTCTGCAGAATTCTTAGTTAGATCCCAGGCAGAATGGCAACCCTAAGGAGTACGATGGTCACTTGACACCAAACAATCACAGATGGTCTTCCAGTTCCAAAACCCCATCATTGAAATGGTTAGCTACAAATACCCCCCTCCCCCCACACAAAAAAAGAATGTTCTTCTGCCGGAGGTTCCTGGAGAACAAAGAACTTATCCTACACAGTATGGCAGCATGTGTCAGAATGATGAGGACACAGAACAAGCATAAAACTCAGGATGACAATGATGGTCATGATATGTTAAGACTCCTTGATAGCCTCTGAGATTAAACCCATTCTTCTCATGAGGAGCATATGGATTCTTGATGGACACTGACTTAAAGGAACGTTCATATTAGATCACTTGTAAAACATTCACTAAACTGGAATATTTCAGTTAAATAAGTTTGGGATTGAATATAGCCTATCTATTTTTATTCCATTGGATTCCTTGGCCCTGAAAATAGTGGTTTAACTGTCTTCTAGGTTATTTAGAAGTTGAGTTATTGACAAAAATGTTATTTTTATTAATAAAATAAATTTTTGAATATACTTACCCGATAATCATGTAGCTGTCAACTCCGTTGCCCGACAGAATTCTATGGAGGGATACGCCAGCTATCACAATACTAGAAGGGGGTGTACTTACCAGCGCCACCTGTGGCCAGGTACTCAAGTACTTCTTGTTGACACCTCCTCAATTATTCCTCGGTCCACTGGTTCTCTCTGGGGAGGAAGGGAGGGTCGATTAAATCATGATTATCGGGTAAGTATATTCAAAAATTTATTTTATTAATAAAAATAACATTTTTCAATATTAAACTTACCCGATAATCATGTAGCTGATTCACACCCAGGGAGGTGGGTGAAAACCAGTGTACAAGATTAAAGGATAGCTAAGTATCCCATATTTCATATAACAGTTATCTCAAATAACAATGAAATAATAAGTACCTGGTAAGGAAGTCGAATAGAACCGTTACTCTGCCTCTTTATTTAAAGTTCGTCTTCCTTACTGAGCGCAGCGTTCCTCTTGGAGGCTGAATCAACCCAAAGGTGCCAAAGTACACGGGGTTGCAACCCCTACTAAAGGACCTCTACCAAACCTTTAACCCAGGCGCTTCTCAAGAATGAATAGACCACCCGCCAAATCCAAGGATGCGGAAGGCTTCTTAGCCTACCGTAACAACCATAAAAACAACAATAAAAGTATTCAAGAGAAAGGTTAAAAAAGGTTATGGGATTAAGGGAATGTAGTGGCTGAGCCCTCACCTACTACTGCACTCGCTGCTACGAATGGTCCCAGGGTGTAGCAGTTCTCGTAAAGAGACTGGACATCTTTCAGATAAAATGATGCAAACACTGACTTGCTCCTCCAATAGGTTGCATCCATTATGCTCTGCAGAGAACGGTTTTTATTAAAGGCCATCGAAGTAGCTACGGCTCTTACTTCGTGGGTCCTTACCTTCAGCAATGCAAGTTCTTCCTCCTTTAAGTGAGAATGTGCTTCTCTGATCAAAAGCCTTATATAATACGAAAGCCCATTCTTGGACATGGGTCTCGAAGGTTTCTTGATGGCACACCATAAGGCTTCTGACTGTCCTCGAATAGGTTTAGACCTCTTAAGATAATATTTGAGAGCTCTGACAGGGCAAAGAACTCTCTCTAGTTCGTTACCTACCATGTTGGAGAGGCTAGGTATTTCGAACGATCTAGGCCAAGGACGTGAAGGAAGCTCGTTCTTTGCTAGGAATCCAAGCTGAAAAGAACATGTTGCAGATTCGGTTGTGAAACCAATGTTCTTGCTGAAGGCATGAACCTCACTGACTCTCTTAGCTGTTGCAAGGCAAACAAGAAAAGAAGTCTTGAGGGTAAGGTCCTTGAAGGAAGCTGACTGGAGAGGTTCGAACCTAGATGTCATAAGGAACCTTAAGACTACGTCTAGATTCCAGCCTGGAGTGGAAAGACGACGTTCTTTAGACGTCTCAAAAGACTTAAGAATGTCTTGAAGGTCCTTGTTGGAAGACAGGTCCAAACCTCTGTGGCGGAGAACTGAAGCCAACATACTCCTATATCCTTTAATCGTAGGTGCTGAAAGGGATCTCTCATTCCTAAGATGTAGAAGGAAGTCAGCTATTTGGATCACAGAGGTATTGGTAGAGGATATTGAATTGGCTCTACACCAGCTTCGGAAGACCTCCCACTTAGACTGGTAGACTCTACGAGTGGAAACCCTTCTTGCTCTGGCAATCGCACTGGCTGCCTCCTTCGAAAAGCCTCTAGCTCTAGCGAATCTTTCGACAGTCTGAAGGCAGTCAGCCGAAGAGCGTGGAGGTTTGGGTGCAACCTGTCTACGTGAGGTTGACGTAGAAGGTCCACTCTTAGAGGTAGAGTCCTGGGGAAGTCGACTAGCCATTGAAGTACCTCTGTGAACCATTCTCTTGCAGGCCAAAGGGGAGCAACCAGCGTCAGCCGTGTCCCTTCGTGCGAGACGAATTTCTGCAGAACTTTGTTTATTATCTTGAACGGAGGGAATGCGTACAGGTCGAGATGGGACCAGTTCAGTAGAAAAGCATCCACATGAACTGCTGCAGGGTCTGGAACAGGGGAACAATATAGCGGAAGTCTCTTGGTTATGGAGGTGGCAAACAGATCTATGGTAGGTTGACCCCACAAGGTCCAAAGTCTGTTGCACACACTCTTGTGGAGGGTCCATTCCATGGGAATGACCTGATTCCTTCTGCTTAGGCGATCTGCTGAAACGTTCATATCGCCCTGAATGAACCTCGTGACCAGAGTGAGGTTTAGACCTCTTGACCAAATGAGGAGGTCCCTTGCGATCTCGTATAGGCTCCTCGAATGGGTCCCTCCTTGCTTGGAGATGTAAGCCAAGGCTGTGGTATTGTCTGAGTTCACCTCCACCACTTTGCCTAGCAGGAGGGACTTGAAGTTCAACAGGGCTAGATGAACTGCTAGCAGCTCCTTGCAGTTGATGTGGAGTAATCCTTGTTCCTCGTTCCACATTCCCGAGCATTCCCGTCCGTCCAAGGTTGCACCCCAGCCCGAGTCCGATGCATCTGAGAAGAGATGAAGATTGGGGGTCTGAATGGCCAATGATAGACCCTCCTTGAGAAGGAGGTTGTGCTTCCACCACAGGAGAGTGGTCTTCATCTCTTGGTTGATAGGGATAGAGACTGCTTCTAGAGTCGAACCCTTGTCCCAATGAGCCGCAAGATGGAATTGAAGAGGGCGGAGGTGGAGTCTCCCTAGCTCGACAAACAGGGCCAGTGATGAGAGGGTCCCTGTGAGACTCATCCACTGTCTCACTGAGCAACTGCTCCTCTTCAGCATGCTCATGATGCACTCTAGGGCTTGGCTTATCCTGGGGGCCGATGGAAAAGCCCGAAAATCCTGACTCTGAATCTCCATTCCCAGGTACACAATGGATTGGGAGGGAATGAGTTGAGACTTCTCTATATTGACTAATAGACCTAGGTCTCTGATTAAGTCTAAAGTCCAATTGAGATTCTCCAGACAACGACGACTCGTGGAGGCTCTCAACAGCCAGTCGTCTAGGTAGAGGGAGGCTCTGATGTTCGACAAGTGTAGGAATCTTGCTACATTCCTCATCAGATGAGTAAAGACCATAGGAGCTGTGCTTAGGCCAAAACACAGGGCTTGGAATTGATAGACAACCTTTCCGAAAACGAATCTCAGGAAAGGTTGGGAGTCTGGATGAATAGGAACGTGAAAGTATGCATCTTTCAAGTCCAACGAGACCATCCAGTCCTCCTGTCTGACCGCTGCTAAGACCGACTTGGTCGTCTCCATCGTGAACGTCTGCTTGGTGACATACTCGTTGAGAGCGCTGACGTCCAGCACCGGTCTCCAACCTCCTGTCTTCTTGGCCACAAGAAAGAGACGGTTGTAGAAGCCCGGGGATTGATGGTCCCGGACTATAACCACTGCCTTCTTCTGCACAAGTAGCGACACCTCCTGTTGCAATGCTAGCCTCTTGTCCTCTTCTTTGTAGTTGGGAGAGAGGTTGATGGGCGATGTGGTCAGAGGTGGTTTGAGGCAGAATGGAATCCTGTAACCGTTCCTCAGCCAACTGACAGACTGTGCGTCTGCACCTCTCTTCTCCCAGGCTCGCCAGAAGATCTTGAGTCTGGCTCCTACTGTTGTCTGGAGAAGCGGAGAGTCAGTTTTTTCCTTTAGATGTCCTGGATCCTTTCCTAGACTTGCTCCTGTGAGAGTCTGGACGGGAGCTTCCTCGGCTGGGGGCTCTACCACGAAAGGGCGGTATGAACCTCGTAGCAGGGGTATCAGCCACTGGGGAGCGATAAGTCTTGGGGACTGAGGTAGCAACCTTAGACTTACGAGCCGATGAGGCTACAAGATCGTGCGTATCCTTTTGTATCAGGGCAGCAGGCAAGTCCTTAACTAGCTCTTCGGGAAAGAGGAACTTCGAGAGAGGAGCAAAAAGGAGTTGTGACCGTTGGCAAGGTGTAATGCTGGCGGAAAGGAAGGTACACAGTTGTTCCCTTTTCTTCAACACCCCTGATACAAACATCGACGCTAGCTCACCCGATCCATCTCTGATGGCCTTATCCATGCAGGACATTAATAGCATGGCAGAATCTTTGTCCGCAGGAGAGGTTTTCTTGCTGAGGGCCCCCAGGCACCAGTCGAGAAAGTTGAACATTTCAAATGCTCTAAACATCCCTTTCAGTAAGTGATCCAGGTCTGAGAAGGTCCAACAAACCTTCGAGCGCCTCATAGCAGTTCTCCGAGGCGAGTCTACCAGACTTGAGAAGTCAGCCTGGGCAGAGGCAGGTACTCCCAAGCCTGGTGCTTCCCCTGTGGCATACCAAACGCTCGCTTTCGAAGTGAGCTTCGTTGGAGGGAACATGAAGGAAGTCTTGCCAAGGTGTTGTTTAGACTGCAGCCACTCCCCTAAGATCCTTAAAGCCCTCTTAGAGGATCTAGCTAGGACAAGCTTAGTATAGGTGGACTTAGCTTGTTGTACGCCCAGCGAAAACTCAGATGGCGGAGAGCGGGGAATAGCAGAGACAAAGTGGTCTGGGTAAATCTCCCTGAGTAGAGCCAAGACCTTACGAAAATCAATAGACTGTGGAGAAAGCTTGGATTCGTCCACGTCTGATGAGGGATCCAGGTGTGCCTCCTCATCATCCGACACCTCATCACCAGAGTGTAGCGAAGAGATCGGACAAGAATGCTGAACCGCAGAGTCAGAACGGGTAGGAACAATAACAGTGGTTTCCTCTTCAAGTAACTGTTGAGGGAAAACCTGAGGCTCAGACTGCAAAGGCTGAACAACAGACGCAGCAGAAGGAAGGCGCATGAGTGGAGGAGGTTGACTCCTAGCAAGAGAGGTTGAACCCAAGGATTGCGCTTGCTGAGCGGAGGACGGAGGCGGAGTAGCAAGTTCCTGTTCCTGTGATATGAGCGGAGCATGATGAGGTTGAGGCTGCGCAGAACAAGGTAAAGTTCTCGCAAGCTGAGGCTCCTGAGGCGCAAGTCCAGGGTGTAGAGGAGCTTGCCTTGAGGAGGGTTGAGCTCGCTGCAGCGAGAGCTGAGGAGACTGACTCATGGACGGGAGAGGTTGTTGTACCTCAACCGAGAGTTGCACCACTGGTGGAGCAGCAAGGGGAGGCGGAGGAAGAGTGGAATAATCCTCCTGATCCCAAAGTAAAGGTTGCCTTAAAGAAGGCTGAGGCTGAACACCACTGGGAACAGCGAACTCAGAATGTGGCTCAACATCGTACGCCTGGCAGATGGTGCTGCGACCAGGCGGAGCGAGCGCAGGCAGGGCGAGCGCAGGCGGAGCGAGAACAGGCGGAGGGAGTGTAGGCGGAGGCGGAGGTGCAACACTCTCAGCCCGACACTCACGCATCAAGTCCGAAAGCTGAGCTTGCATGGACTGAAGCAGAGTCCACTTGGGATCGGCAGAAACGACAGTAGACTGAGGTAAAGCCTTAACAGTCGAGCTCTGTTGTGGCAGAACCTTACTCCTCTTGGGCGGAGTACAGTCGACAGATGACTGAGGCGAGTCAGAGCTGAGCCAATGACTGCAACCTGGCTGAGCACTCGCGGACTGGACTCTACGTTTAAGCGGTCTCGAGACCTGAGACCAACGTTTCTTCCCTGACAGTTGATCAGCGGACGAGATAAAGACGGGCTCAATCGTCTGCAGGTGGGAGTGACGGTCTTTGGAAGACACGCCCGCAACCACCGAGGATAATTCTGTGCGCCTAACAAGGCCTGCCGAACCCTTATGCCCTTCGACATTGCTTCTCCCCTGGGATTGGGAGCTTGCAAGAGGTCCCGGACTGGGAGGACGACTGGCTCGCACAGAAAAATCCTCACGCACCACACTGGCACTAACACTAGCACTTGGCACTGCACTGGCACTAACTCCACCCACTGCACTCTTGACCTTCAGTTCTTTAACTTCGGCCATCAGAGACTTATGGTCACTTACCACTGACTCTACTTTATCACCTAAAGCCTGAATAGCACGCAAAACAACTGACATATCAGGCGGAGGGTACACAGTAGGTTCGGGGGTAGCCACTACAGGGGTAGGAAAAGGTAGGGGATCATGAGGTGAGGAAAACAGTGAAGAGTGAGAAGAACTCCTCCTAACTCTACCTCTCTCTAACTTAGTTGAATATTTCAAAAGACGGACAAATTCCAATTCCGAAAGTCCGGCGCATTCCTCACATCGATTTTCTAACTGACAGGGCCTGTCCCTACAGTCAGAACAAGCGGTGTGAGGATCTACCGAGGCCTTCGGAATACGCCTATTGCAAGACCTACATCGTCTATGGGAGGGGGCTTGCGAAATGTCAGACATCTTGAATCCAAAGAGTTAGCCAAAGGGGGTTCCAAAAACAAGCAAAAATCGTTAACCGTTAATCAGGACTATATAAAAGCTATCTAGCTAATATAAGAAGGATTCCAGTAAAGCGACAGCCGTTAATCTGAGAGAATACTTCACCAATTAGCCGTGAATAAACTCGAAGACCATAAGCGTATCCCAGAACGTCTTGCCGGAAGCACGACAGAGGAATAATTGAGGAGGTGTCAACAAGAAGTACTTGAGTACCTGGCCACAGGTGGCGCTGGTAAGTACACCCCCTTCTAGTATTGTGATAGCTGGCGTATCCCTCCATAGAATTCTGTCGGGCAACGGAGTTGACAGCTACATGATTATCGGGTAAGTTTAATATTGAAAAACCTTTTTTTCATAGTAGACATTTTGTAAAATCAAAGACAGTAGCTATATAAGTATTAGAGTAAATAGAAACATTCTTCTCACATGATACAACCTAATGTACTAACTAAAATTTTACTAAATTCAGACCTTAGTTCTGTCCTTGTAAGAACATCATTACTTAAGTGGAAGAAGCAGAAAATAAATCTTATAATTGCGGAAAAGTGAAGTTTTACAAGACTGAAGAAAGTCCACTAGAATATCAATAGTTTTGTCTAATACTGTATATTCTCTATTCAGATTTAAACTCTGCTTAAAACATCTAACCCAATTTCTTGCACACTTTGGATATTTAAATGACTTACCTGGGCTAAGTTAACAGACATAGCCTAGGTTCCAATGTAGGGCAAGGGGAAGTGTGTTTTCCTCTGGTCCAAAGTTACATTCTCGCTCTTTCCTTACTTCTATTTTCTATATTTATAGCACCAGCAATTCCCTTCATCAAATACAGTAACCAAATCAAATTAATAAATAAATCAATGAACCTAATGTAGGTACTGTAATAATTTTACCAAAATTAACTTACAAAAATTGAAAGCCCTACTCATTTTCAAAATAGAAACTACATTACTATCTTTCAGGAAAAGGAGTAAACCAAAAAACACAATATTATTTGACTGCTTAAAAAAAATATGTGTTTAGTCTGCTTTGTACGAAAAGAATGAGGAATTAAGGTGGCAATGATTTGTTTACCAATATGCATTCCCTGCCTTATATTAAAGGGAAAAAAGGGTTTGCACATATCTTCTTAAGAATAAGAATTTTAATTTTGTATCAATGACAAGTTTCTCACTGAAAGTATATCACATGATTCTCAGGGAAAATTCACTATAATAACCCTTCTTTCCTAACCTTTATACTGTAACTCTCCCCATTATAGGGTACTTAACTAACCTAATAGTATTTAGACATTAGTGTAAATAAAGAGAAATAGTACTGTAGAACTGTACTTGTATTTTTAGCCTTATGTTTAACCCTGATAAAATATACCTTTCTCTGAATACAGTAATAGTTATGGCTTTTTCCTAACTAGGTGAACAATTAAAGCCTATACTACTCTTCTATTCATGTTCACCTTCTGATGCCAGTACTGTAGAGCAATTTCATGTTTAATAAAGATATATAACACCAATATTTTAACTATTTCCGTATGGATTAGAAAAAATTACATTACAGCATAGCATAAAAAATATCAGCAGTTTAGCATTAGCGATAACCAGTTAGAATAGCCTAAAAATATGTACTGTACTTTCTGTCTGTCTCTCTCATTCTCTCAGATACAAACACACCTGCGTTACTTTTGCTGCATTTTCTATGAATATCAACCCTTAAAACAAATACTGTATTGTTATTTAAGTGACACTGTACAGTACAGAAAAATTATGCTAATATTACAATGTTCAAAGTACATTAAA
>NC_090765.1:21948348-21995848 GCF_036898095.1 Palaemon carinicauda | reverse complement strand
TGTAAGATTAGCTCAGAAAGTATGCAAGTGGGCGAGAATATGATATGTTAGCAACGTATTATTCATGCATAGGCATTTGGTATATGTAGTGTATACAGTATTCTTGATTTGAGGGTAGGGCTCACCACTGCTTAGTAAATAACCCTGAAATATGTCCTTATGAACCCAAGATGTGAGAAAAATTTATGTTAGCAGCTCATCCTTATGCATACTAAAGTTTATTCAATCAGTCTACAAAAAAAAATTAACCCGATTTTTCAAAATATGAAATTTTCATTGCTGCTGCTGTACTACTATTTCTAATACTGCTAAGTTTTTTTATTCAAACATGAAATGAGGGAATCTTATAGCCTACATTCTGTACGTTCACTTTCGAAAAATTAGTCATCTTTGACAGTGACTTCCACACAATGATAAAATAATACAGTATAAAAAACTAAGCTAAGAAAATGCTCCATCTAGAACTCTTAAAGCATAGAATTCCGTTTCAAATGGTTCTCAAATGAAAGAAATTAACCAAGATAAAAAAGTAGTAAGAGTCTGAAGTAACTCGAAATAACATTGCGTTAATGAGGCTGAGTTGAGCCCCTTAAGATAGTTTGATTTATAAGCCCACAAATAAGACTAACACAAAAGCAAGCCACATCTGGAATGTACCGTTTCTTTTTAGAAATTATAATGCAAGATAAAGCAAATAGTTCAAACAGCTTGAAATCTATTTACCTATACATAATTCTTATATAAATAGTTTTGCTTAGTTTCTGAGATCTTTATGAAATACCCAAATATATGGTTTAAATTTATGAGTCAACAATGAAAACAAACAGCAACAATTCTCATTCTAAATGCTGTGGACTCATAAATAATAAAATGTACTGGGATCTTCAATATCCGTTAGGTCCTTTCTGAGCCCGCGAGTTTCTTATTCAACCGGTATCTTATTTATCAAGAGATATCACTATCTTCAAAGAGATAAAACAATTACATCTATTTACTATTAAAGGTATAATAATCATGGTTAAAATTATAGTCTAAAACCTATCAAATAATGAATGCCCAAAAATTCCATTCATTCCACTCCTAAGGAGTTACATTAGCAAGGGGTAATACAGTTGAAAAAAAAAGTTATATAATTCAATCTATTTGTTAAAAAGATTATGTCAAAGCTGTTTTCAACTAACTGCATAGTTATATGACAGGTCTACTTGTATAAAATAAATTAAATTCTCTGAGGCAAATTTCACTCCTTTACTTACCCTTGAAGAACCAGTCATTAATTTCTCTAAAATACTATTTATAGCAAAATTTACTAAGAATCTACAGGAAACATCATATAAGAAAGAAAAAGACTTATTCACTACTGTAAACAGTTAGTCTTGATTAACTTCAAATTTGTGAGGAAAATTGCAAGTTAAGCTACAAGCTTCACACACTTAAAGTCAAGTAAATTTAAAACTAAAATCGTACAGTAGATACCTTAATTCTAGATGTAATTAAGACTCCTACCCAACACTTTCTGGTGCTACAGAATGCAATTAAAAGAATACAGGCAAGTATAAATAAGAAAACCATAAACTAGATGAATGTCACTAATGAAACCTAGTGCTGAGGGAAAGGAAAATTTTTTATGATATCCATATTTCAAAGTAAGCAGACCATAATTCTACATATAGTGTACTTACCAACATTATATGCGAATAAAGCCAGTATCAGAGAATTGTAAATATAACATTATATGGAAATAAAGCCAGTATCAGAGAATTGTAATTATTATAAGTTAACAGATTCGTTAGCCAGAGATGCAGGCACCTTCAGGTAAAATTTACAATTAGGGAGCTAACCATGGTAGTGAAAAAAACATTTAATAGTTTGTCAAAGCTGCAAAAACAACGTAAGAATTGTTTGCATAATATTGTAATTTCTCTAAAAATTAAAAGATATTCAGATAACAGCACACATCACTATTCTACACCTGTCAAACAGTTGTATGACACAAAAGGCATCAAAGAGTATCATTCTCCTTTATTTATTAGTCGCATGTTGAAAAGTAATGAACCACTACGAATGATAACAAACGATTACCGAGGTACGTCCTGTACTTGATACTAGATTACTTAAAATTTCAGAGGTTACTATCCATTTGTCTATCAAGAAGTATACCGTGAATGTGAAATTAAAGGTACACTAGCACTAAGACCCAAGTCAGCTAGGTTTGTGAGAAATAGCAAGCTATGTAATAAAACAAACAATTTGATTATTCAGCTTACTTGGTCATTCAAATTGCATAACACTTAATGAAAATAATCCCTTAAAGATGCACTGCCTGACTTTCACTCCAAATGTATGCTAATCTTGGCCTCTCGCTATTTTTTTTTATTAATTGATAGTTACCTATACCATTCCACAAGTTCTCAAAACTCAACCAAACCATTTTCTAATGTTATCCCATATTTGACTATACTTAACACCCACTAATCTTCAGGAGTCCTATCATCCAACACTGTTTCATCATCCATCACTAACTGATCTTCTGATCCTCATTCATTCCTTAGTACGCCATCAATTCCATGACACTCGATTGTCAATATTTTTTCTGTCCATGATGCAGTTCTAAAAGTGGCCTGGTTTCCTTATGTAATAATAACATGTAAGTAGCACATAATAACGAATTACAGAACTGCCAATAATAGACATAAAGCGATAATCACAAGCCGTTTTATCAAACTTGCAATGATGGGAAAAACTTGACTTTTTTGTTCCTAGCTAAAAACTAGCATGAACTGCAAATGAAAAACAACTAGCCTTACAAAAGAGCAGTCAGACTTTCAACAAATGATTCATGAGTGACCCCAACATAGGAAATGTTAAATGCCATAAAATTGTTCGTTTTATCTGGAGACATAAAAGCAACATAAGGCAAAAAATTTAAAATACCATTATCTTTTTAAACGTGAAAATGGAAGCAAAACCATGTGTTCAGAGAGGTTGGTATATTTACACCTAGCAATACTGTAAGTCATAATTAAAAGTAACAAAGCATAAAAAAATTAGAAGAAAAAATATAAAAATAGCAAATATTTTCAAAATCATTTGGTGGTAATTATCACCAATAAGAAAACTGCATGGAAGATTAAAGAAGAGTTCTCTCAGTACCTTGGCTAACTCCCTGTAGTTCGCTCTGTCATGGTTAATCTTTCATTCCAATTCTTTGATACCAGACTCATTTTGAATTTGGGTCAGCAAGAAGGGCAAGTTTTGAATTATGGTGCTTATTGGTTTAAAGAAAAAAAAATGTACAATATTAATAGCTTTATAGGTATAGCACTCAAATCAATTCTGTACAAAGTGATACTACAGCACAGAGAATACTTTCTAGAAACATCATCCTATGAAATGCAGAATATGTTACCAAATATCTTTTTCACATAACTATTAATGTACATCTTCATGATATTCAAGAAAAAAAAAGTAGAAAATCACAGGTATAGTTATTAAAGTTGTACTAAAATTAAATGCACTAAGTACGTATGTTATACTCATATCTAACAAAACAATTATTCAATGGAGAAATCAATAAATTACTTTCAACAATATTAACATGCACTAATAACATTCATCATCTTATATTCTATTGCAAGGTATAATTTTCAATCACTTCAAAATAGTGAAAACCCAAATGGCAATCTACAAAGACAAATTTCTTAATCAATATACTGTACCTCTTACCTGAAGCCATAGCAGAAGAAATCAATGCACTAGTGTATTTTTTACTATGTGGTATGCATCACATATGTTCTTGCTAGTACTGTACATGTGAATACAATCGGCCCTTCAAAATATTCTTCTGCACAGTTATAAACCTAACAAATTGACCAAAATACCATAAAATTACTATGCTTAAATTACCAATGAGATATTCAGTATGTTTTTTTTTTACTATTTTTTTTTTTCATACAAGCCCAATATTTACAGCTATCACAGATGGTGTGAAGAAAGCTCTGGGTGATAGGAGGATAGATGTGAGAGAGGCAAGAGAGCGTGCTAGAAATAGGAATGAATGGAGAGCGATTGTGACGCAGTTCCGGTAGGCCCTGCTGCTTCCTCCGGTGCCTTAGATGACCGCGGAGGTAGCAGCAGTAGGGGACTCAGCAGTATGAAGCTTCATCTGTGGTGGAAATGTGGGAGGTTGGGCTGTGGCACCATAGTAGTACTAGCTGAACTCGGCTGAGTCCCTGGTTAGGTTGGAGGAACGTAGAGAGTAGAGGTCCCCTTTTTTGTTTTGTTTCTTGTTGATGTCGGCTACCCCCCAAAATTGGGGGAAGTGCCTTTGGTATATGTATGTACAGATGAATTCTGTGGCCCAAAATATAATTTTCTTTTTAAATTTAATTGACTATATATTTTTCCTAGATGTACAAACCTAAGTAGGGGGAGAATGTCTTCAGCAAGGATGGAATGGCTAATGAAATCATTAACAAGGGGGTTAAGTACAAGAGGTGAGTGCTGGAGAGCAACCCCACCCACATACCTAATAGACTCCTCACTTTTGACCTTCGGCCCATGACTGAGAGGAGTGGTTAAAATAGGAAGTTTAACTTCAAAGGACTCGTCTAGTTGGGAATAATACGAGTAATTTATCAAATTTTTTATTTGCTCTTACATGTATACAGACCTTTCATCCTTTAAATGTCAGGATGCCTGAAAACTTTAAAATCAATCAATCATCCATCCTTTAAAATATGGAGATTTGCTTATTGGTGGGTAGGAATTCCCCCTAGAACTAAATGGGTTAGTTCTTTTTTTTGCCTGGTTTTGGTTGATGTGTTTGATAATATGCAAAGTAATGAGAAACTCAATTTTCCTCAATCTATTTTTCCTGAGGTTAAACTAATTAGTTTAGGTTTTCAGTTGTATGAAATTACAACTCTTGATGGACCTTGACCCTTGAGGAGGTGTAGCACCAAATGGTATTTTTCCTTTATCTTATAAAGACTGCTGATTTCTTAGCACCTAAGTCGTCTGTTATTTTTTGTAAGTTAGTGAGGAAAGGTTCTTTTTGCACCTGTTGGAGAATTAGTAATATTACACCAATAGGTAAATGTTTTGTGGTAGCTCTAGCCCTGCAAATTACTGCACAATTTTAACAATTCCCATATTATCTAAAGTTTTTGAAAGTCTTTTGGCAAAACATCTGAATAGGTATGCTAAAGGTAATAATCTATTGCTTAGTTTGCAATTTGGCTTTCGCAAAGGCCTTGGAGCATGCGATGACCTTTTCACAATTTCCATTGCTGTGAAGAAATCCCTTGATTGTAGTCAGGAAGATTGTATGATTGGCCTTGATTTTAGTGGTGCCTTTGACCGTGTCAATTATGAGGCCATTGTTTTAAACTCAAACAGTTGGGAGTAGGTGGATTTTTTCTTAGTATTATTGGCCCATTACTTTTCAAGCTTTATACACATGATATGTGGTTTGGTCTAGAAAGCAAGTCTGTTGCATATGCAGACAATGCTACTCTCTTTGCATCAATTCCATTTTATAAATGTACATGTGGGGCTGCTGAATCCCTTGAGAGATCTAGTTAAAATTGGTGCATCATGCAAATTATGGCGCATGAAGGTGAACCCTAACAAAACTAAAAGTATGATTATAAGAAGGTCAATGACAGTGACTCCTCTACATAAAGATCTCAGCATTGATAATGTTTCTTTAACTACTATATACAACTACTATACACAACTTCAAAATTTTAGGTGTGATTCTTGATTGCAAATCTACTTTTGAGAAATACACTTGGTCTGTTTCTTTGACAAATATGCAAAAAGATGACTTATTGAGTGTCTTTCAAGATTTTCAGAGATCAATATGTTCTGAAGAAAAGTTTTAATTCTTTTATACTACCTTACTTTGAGTATTGCTCTCCTGTCTCCTCTTCAACTGCCAACTCTCATCTTAATATGTCGGACAAAAACTTGCAGTCTGTTGAATTTCTTATCCCTAATTTTGATATCAATCTCTGGCATTATCTTTTAGTTAATTCTTTGCATGTTGCATAAGATTTTTCATAATTCTGATCATACTTTGCATTCAGAACTTCCCAGACAGTATGTAGTACATACTAAGTATGCAGTTAGTTCAAATAGTCTTGCCTTCTCCATCATAAGACTCAATACTACACAATATTCTAGAAGTTTTATTCAAGCTGTTACCAAATTGTGGAATGGTCTTCATAATCAGGTAGTAGAATCGTTGGAACATAATTAGTTCAAACTTACAATGAATTTTGTTTATCTTGAGCTAACTATCATAAGTCTGTCTTCATAGTTTATATATGACAGATCGATTCCAACATTGTTACTGATCTCAAGATATTACATATTCATTACTTCTCATTCATAATTTATTTATTTCCTTTTCTCCCTTGACTTTTTTTTTTCCAGTTGGTGCCCTTGGGTTTATAACATCCTGCTTTTCTAACTAGGGTTGTAGTTTAGCTACTAATAATATTAACAAACATTGAATGATGACTGCAAGGAGCTACCATGCTCAGAGAAGAAGCAGCAGTTCATTGTCCAGGAAGGAAAGAAGGCAAGAGTTTAGCTCTCCCAGACATGGCCGACAAGAGGATAAAGAAGGTCAAGTCCGGGGATGTGCATCTGTCCCACCTGGTTATGAATGAAACCAGGTCACAGGACTTTGAACAGGTACTTGCTGTAGAAAAATGGGTGGGGATCTTAAAATAAACATCTTTTAGATCTACAGAAGTCATGATGTTATGAAGTCTTCCTTCCTCATTGCAGATCATGCGGAGCTTGTCATCTTCTTCTTGAAGAGAAAAGATCAATGACCACTCTCCGTCCTGCAAGAAACGTCTCCATAGGAAAAGCAGACTGTTTAAGTCTGGAGAACAGCCCTATATGACCTGTACATCCTTTTCTTCACCATTACTTTTAGAGCGAAGGTTTTCATGGAACCGAGATAGTATGAGTTGACTAGTCTTGGAGTCCAAAGAGGGGAGGATAAGAGTCAATGAATAGGAGGAGATACTCACCAAGTTTTCAGCTCCATAGTAGTGCCACCTTGCTCAACCGCATGACAGGCATCCTCACTTGTGGAACCTGCAGAAAGGACTGCTCATGACAGAGGCCCCTTACCCCCTTCTCATCTTTATCCCTCTTGGACTGGTTACGACAGGAATAAAAGGGAGGGGTGGTGTGCGCACCTTTTCTATAGGTCAAAAGGACTGGAGATGAAGACCTGGCCCTGGATGTCGCTAGCCATTTCTTAAAAGCATGCTTGAGTGGAACGGCACATGTGAATGCTCAGGCCGTTACCTCTGAAGTGCCGCCCTCCAATGATCTGACGATGCACTCTGATGTCATTCATTCATGTAACTGGGAGTGCTCCATCAAATGTTTTCATGTTGAACAGGATGACATAAGTCTTTTATAGTTTAAATATAAAACATAACAAATTCATGGATAATTTGTATATTTCCTTACGATACAAACCTTATCTATTTATTTAGGGGTATTACTTTCAGCAAACCTAAAATGACGAGCCATTAAAATTTAGCGAGGGTTAACTACCCATACCGCTAGTTAGTGGGGGTAGAGGGGTAGCTTGCTACCACTCTCACTCACACACCAGTGATTTAGCTCACTTTGCTTGGAGGTAGGACTTCATGGGAGATAGGGCTGGCAGGCAAGTTTGTATAAATACCTAGGGTTTGTATCGTTAGGAAATATACAAATCATCTACGAATTCGTCATTTGTTCCGTAATTGGAATACAAACCTACACTATTTATTTAGGGGTGACTTATCCATTAGGAAGGGTCGACGTCCCTGCCAATCTGGCTTCAAGCTTTTACCTGTGGGCTCCTTAACTGAGTATGTTAGTACTCAAAATAAGGGGTCCCTGCACTTCGCTAAAACCTTACTACACAAGGTCCACGGCCTACGCAAGCTGTGTGTTAAGATATTTAGAAGTGTTACTGTCCAGGTAAAGTTATTCCAAGTCTTAAGTAGGAAAAACTATTGAAACCAAGACTTTCCCAATACCACCTCGCCAGGGTATGGGGACGCAGCAGTATTAGCTTAGTACTAGGTACACAAGGGAGTATGGTTTACCTGCAATGGCTTGAGGTCAGCTTGTGCAGAGAACCCAGGATGCTGCTTTCCCCATGAGAGGAGTGGATGAGGAAAAGAATAAGAGCCAGTCAAACCTCTTCATTCACGCAGACTAAAACATGGTAATAGTGCCCTCAACCTTCTGCTACTTGTCCAATAAGGTGCTTGAGGTATTATAACAGCTGTTGTGCAGCCACCACAGGACAGATAAAAAACGTATCAAGCCTCCTGTGGGTCACGTCTTGCAGGTAGTGGGATGTGAAAGTAGTTTGTCTTTTCTACACCCCAGCCTGAAAAACCTGCATCACTGAGAAGTTCCTCTCCAATGCCAGGGACGTAGCTACTCCCCTGACATCATGAGCTCTGGGGCGACGTGAAGGAGGGTGGTTTGGATTCAGTGCATGATCTATGACCTTGTGAATCCATGCTGAGATTGTGTTCTCGGTGACCCGTCACTTGGTCCCTCCTGTGCTGACGAAGAGTGCAGGCACACGAGGACGTGATGCAGCTGTTCTCTTAAGGTACAGCCTCAAACTCCTCACTGGGCAGAGTAAGAGATGATCAGTGTCATCTGTTACAGAATGAAGACTTGTAATCCAGGAGGAGTCAAATTGAGAATCCGCTACTCCCGGGTTCTCAGTCTTAGCAATAAACTCAGGGATGAACCTCTCCCCATCCCCTTGAATGGGCTATGTCGTATAGAAGACCATGAAATTCATTGACTCGCTTGGCCGGAGCCAAAGCTAGCAGGAACACCGTCTTGCAAGTTAGGCAGTGATCTATTGCCTGAATCATTCATAGCGAGGTCTCTTAAGAGACCTGAGAACTTAACCACATTCCATGGGGGAGGACTCACTTCAGACTGAGGACAGGTAAGTTCATAACTCTGTATGAGTAAGGAAAGTTCTAGTGATGAAGAAATGTCCATTCTGTCCAGTCTAAAGGCGAGGCTTAAGGCCGAGCGATAGCCTTTTATCGTCGAGACTGACGGGCACATGTCTTCCCGCAAATACATGAAGAACTCCGCTATTGCTGGAATAGTGGCATCGAGAGGAGAGATACCCCTTTCACGACATCAACCACAGAAGACCTTCCACTTTGTCTAGTAGACTGCTGCTGATGACTTTAGCAGGTATCCAGACATCCTGATTGCAACTTGTTGCAAAAATCCTCTCTGAGAGAGGAGATGCTGGATAGTCTCCAGGTATGAGGTCGTAGCGAAGCTACGGCTTTGTGGAATGTGTTGGCATGTGGTTAATTGAGTAGATCGTGTCATGGAGGGAGTTCTCTTAGAGACTCCATCAAGAGTTGCAGAAGGTCCGGAAACCATTCAGCGTGATGCCAAATTTTTATCATTATTATTACTTGCCAAGCTACATCTCTAGTTGGAAAAGCAGAATGCTTTAAGCCCAGGGGTTTTTATTATTATTATTACTTGCCAAGCTACAACTCCAGTTGGAAAAGCAGAATGCTTTAAGCCCAGGGGCCCGAACAGGGAAAATAGCCCAGTGAGGAAAGGAAACAAGGTTTTGTTGAGTACCCTCCTCATCAGACAGAACGGGGGAAAGGCGTAAACGTTGATGTTGTCCCACCGTTGTTGGAATGCATCTTGCCAGAGAGCCTGGGGATCTGGGACTGGGGAACAGTACAACAGGAGCTTGAAGTTCAGATCCGTTGCGAAGAGGTCCACTGTCGGAGAACACCACAAAGTCAGGACTTTGTTGGCTACTAGATGATCCAACGACCACCCGATATTCACTATCTGAGTTGCTCTACTCAGGTTGTTGGCGACCACATTCCTTTTGCTTGGAATGAAGCATGCCGATAGTGGTATCGAGTGAATCTCGGCCCATATCAGTATCTCTACTGCTAGATGGAATAGGGGCTGCAGAAAAGTACCTCCTTGCTTGTTGATGTAAGCCACTACTGTGGTGTTGTCGCTTATCACCACTACTGAGTGGTCTGCCAGGAATTGTTGAACGCCCAAAAAGACAGCTTTCATCTCTAGGAGATTTATGTGGAAGTATTCTTCTGACTCTGACAGGAGGCCTGAGGTCGTGTGGTACAGCATGTGGGGCCCCCACCCCCTTTTTGAAGTGTCTGAGAACATCATCAAATCCAGGGGGAGGACAAGAAGATCCACTCCCTTTCGTAGGTTCTCGTCTGCCACCCATCATTCGAGGCCCGTCTGTTCCGCTGATCACATGGGGATCCGAATGTCCGGGGAATTGAGAGCCTGATTCCACCTGGACTTGAGTCGCCACTGGAGAGATCTCATCCAGAGGCGACCGTTGGAAACTAGATGGGCCTGTGATGAAAGGTGACCGAGATGTAACCACGTCTGGGCTGGAAGTTCTTCTCGTCTTGCGACCTTTCTCAGCCTTGCTATTCTGTCGTCTGATGGGAAGGCTTTGTGGAGATTGGTGACTATTATCATGCCTATGTATACCAGTCTCTGCGTAGGAAGCAGGGAGAACATCTCGAGGTTTACCATGATCACCAGATCTTGGAGAAGTCTCAAAAGTTTGTTTCAATATCAAAGAATAGTTGACACTGAGTCTGCTAGTTAGCCAGTCATCCAGATAACGAAGGAGACGGATGCCAATACTGTGTGCCCAAGATGACATGAGGGCAAATACTCTGGTGAACACTTGAGGTGCTGTGGAATTGTTATTTTCTGTTGTCTAGGCTGAATCTTAAGTACTTCCTTGAAGATGGATGGACTGGGATCTGGAAGTACGCAACCTTTAGGTCCAGTGTGCATGGGAAGCCCTGTGGTCGTACCGCTAGTCTGACCATGTCTGCAGTCTCCGTGCTGAATGGAGTTTGTTTGACAAACTTGTTCAGAGCCGAGAGGTCGATGACTGGTCTCCAGCCTCCAGACGCCTTTTTCACAAGAAAGAATCGACTGAAGAAGCCTGGGGACCCGTTGAGGACCTCCTGGACTTCTGCCTGAAGGGCCAGCCCCTTTGTTGATCCAATGACAAAGGAGTCTATAGACACTGGATTCTTGGTCAGGGGAGGGAGAGATGTTATGAACGGGATGTGATACCCTGGACGAATCACAGATTGTCCAGGATTCAGTTCCAGAGTTGCTTCCACCTGTCTAAGCAACTTTGTAGGCATCCCCCTACTGATGGACAAGCAGGGGGAGTGCCTGTCCTAGCGTTTGCAGCCTCGGCCGCACCCTCTAGGATATTTTCCTCCCCTGGAGGAATTAGTGCCTTTCCTGTCCTTTGCAGGAAAGGGCTTCTTAGGCACCGTGGTCTTCGCTGCTGTCTTGTTCGTCGTGGTCTTGGCTGGACGGGACTGCTGAGGAGCTGGTAGTTTATAAGGCTTGGAAGTCAAAGCCCTATGGAGGAGGGAGTCCTGATGGGACTTCCTCCATCTCTCAGCAGCATGTTCCACATCCTTAGGTTCAAATAGATGGGCTCCCTCTAGAGAGGAATATCTGAGCCTAGCGATCTCGGCATTTAGGACTTGTTGGTGGAATCTCTTAGACACTGCATCCCATCGTTTCAGGATGGTTTTTGCCCACAAGTTCGAAACTTGGTGGGCAAGAAACTCGATCGTGCGAGTGCCTGAGAGCAGGAAAGTCTCCATTGCTTTCCTGGTATGTTCGTTGGAGAAATCCTCAGTCTGTACCAGGATTCCCAAGGTCCCTAACCAGACATCAAGCCACGAAGTAGCCTGCATGGCGTACTTTGTGACCTTCTCCTGGTTAAGAATCTCGGTTGCTGAGAAAGAGATCTGTCAGTTGGAGAGTCTCTCTAGAGAGACTATTTTGGTGAGCTCTTCCTAGGAGTGATAGAGAGGAAGAGCTGGACGAGGCTCATCTAGAATCTCAAAATACCTCCTCTGTTGGACATGAGGATGTGGGAGAAGCTTATTGGTAGAGCCAGAACATTGGGAAAAGGCATGTTCAGAGAGCTGTAGGGCGATCCTAACACTGGCACCCTTCCGCCCCTGAGACCAGGGCAAGGCTGCACTGGTCTTTGAGGGTTTCTGGGTGCCAAAGACACGGTCTAAAACTGTGTCTTTGCCCTCTTGTGAGGGTATCTCTGTGTCGGTAAACCCACTGAGAACCCTTATGAGAGTAAAAACCTGCCAGAATGCATGTTCTGACTATTTTTGCTCTTCTTCAGACGTTGGACTTGCAGCAGTCTTCTTCTTACATCCCCGAGAGCTCTTCTCGGGGTGGGTCGCGGACATCCCTCGAGTGACTGGCTGTCTCTGTAGACTTAAAAGCCCTAGAAGTCGATTTCGGAAGAGTCTTAGAGTCCTTGGACTCCTTCCGAGGAAGGAGATAGGACTCCAGTATCGAAGGCCGAGATGTCGTGTCCCTCCTGATTTCCTTTGATGGTGGGGAACTCTCCACGTGAGGGGAGGCTTCCTCCGAAGGTGGAAGGGAGGAGGTCTTTTCCTCACGCAACTGCCTCGGCAGAGGTGAGGTAGGAGAGTATACGGAGGAAGATGCAGGAGGACCAGACCTTGATGGTCTAACTGGAGTCAGCTTTACCCTCAAGGAAGTGACCATGTCTGAGACTCCTCTTTCCTCTTCAGGGGAGAAAAAGAAGCCATGGTTCCTTGCAGAGGGTCTCCTGGAGCTGTAGGATGCTCCGAAGAAATGCCAGACAGATCAGGATTGAAGGCCTGTACCGCTGCCCTGACCATAGCACTGAACCATGGTTGCTGACTGACTGACGCAGTGTCAGACAGATCCCCTGAAAAGAAGGACCGAAGGTTCCCTACCAGGAGTCTCTGCTGTAGGTGGGTCTGCCTTGGAGGAAGGGAGTTTCGGAATCCTGAACCCTTCTGTAGAGGCCCATTCCCCCTTTCCACGGAGTATGTGCTGAAAGGCATTTGCAGGGAGGGGAACGAGGCGATGGTGACCTGTAAATATTTTGTTCCTGTTGCTGGTCACTGCGCGAGTGCGCAGGTGAGCGCTGGCGCGTTGGAGAGCACCTGTGCATTGGCCAGCTCTGGTGCGTTAGCAAGCACTGGTGCATTGGCGAGCACTGAAACTGTGAGCGCAAGTACGCAGAAGAGCGCTGTGCAAGGTGTTGTGCAGTTTTAGTAGAATGCGCAGTAGGGCGCGGGAGTGCAGGAGAGCGTTGCCATGGAGTAAGACACTGCGGTTTCTTTAGAATGCACAGGAGAGCGCGGCGTGCTGGAGAGCGTTGGCGCACAGTAAGACCATGCGCAGGGTGTTGTGCAGTCCCTTTAGACTGCCCAGAAGAGCGCAGGGTGTTGTGCAGTCCCTTTAGACTGCCCAGAAGAGTGCAGGCGAGTACTGCCGCCCATTACGGCACTGCTTAGGAAGTTGCTGGATAGCAACTTCAGTGGAACGTTGGAGCGCAGGTGAGCGCTGGCGAGCTGGAGAGTGCCAGCGAGCCAGAGGTTATCGAGGGAGCTACGGCAGTGGAGAGCGCAGATGCGCAGTGGATCGCTTGAGCACAGGAGAGCGCTGTAGCTTGAGAGAATGCTGTAGTATAGGAGAGCGTTGGAGAGCTGGAGACCGAAGTTGCACAGGAGCACGCTAAGGGTTGGGTGAGCGCTGGCGAGCTCGGTCTGGAGAGCGCAGTTGCGCTGGCAAGCGTAGGTTGGCTGGTGAGCGCGGGCGAGCTGGCAAACATTGCTCTCTATGGCGAGGTTGAGCTGGAGAGCGCTGGCGATCGGGAGATCACTGGGACATTGGAAGGCGCTGAGAACGAGCAGGTGAAGGCTGTTAGTCTAACGCTCACCAAAGTGTTGTAGAGCGCTGACGAGCTGGAGAGCGTGGGCGCTCTGTAAAGCGTGATGGAGCAGGCTGGAGTGTTGGCGCACAGTTGCATGCTTAGGAAGAGCCTCAGGAGGCAGCACCGGAAACAGGAACGGTGATGGTAGGTCGGCTGGTAAGAAGTACAGGAACAGGGATGTGCCCTTTGGAAGGGCGAACATCCACCGATGAAGATCGCGAACCATCTACAGAAGAGTCCAGGACAGAAGTCCGAGGACTAGCAGCAGCATCATTGGGAGAAGGTTCAGGAACGGGCGAAAGTCGTCGGCCAGGAGACGACTGAAGCGGAGACTCCTCTGCAGGGGGACTTCTGTGATGGTGAGGCTGAAAAGATGAGGAGGCGCCTTTTCACCAATGGTGAAGGACGACTAAGGCAAAACAGAGGGCGAGCTCTGCAACGGAAACCCCCTCTAGGGGCCGTTGGATCAGCAAACAGACCATGAGCAGCAGCAGTCCTCCGAAGAGGAGTCTCTATGAGAGAACTTCTCCAAGGGGAAGAAACACCTGCAGGAGAGACGGATGTAGGACTAAGTTTCCCCCTCAAAGGATGATCAGGACTAGTGGAAACCAAGTTGGTAGCAACAGCTGGAGAGTTTGGCAGGGCAGGGGTGTCGTCAGAAGCCACAGAAGACACCTCTGACATCACAACATCGACGAGAGCAAGAGGATCTACCTCTGAAGTTGACGACAACGGCTACACACTTGCACCCTGGAGGATGAGCTGCAGCAAGGAGTCCTTGGAGGGCGGACCCAGAAGCCCCAAGGATGACCATACCTGTAAAACAGAAGACATAGACAAGGCCTCACCCTGGGGGAGAGGTGGGGCCGCTTTGCTAGGGGAGGCAACACCATCTCTCGAGGACCGGGGTTGGCCGTAATTAAAGAAAAATCGAACTGGTTTGATAATGAATTACACGAAGAGAAAAAAAGGAAAAGAAAAATGGAGGATAAATGGAAAAGAAATAAAAATAATGAAAATTGGCAACATTACAAAGCAGCTAGAAATCGCTACAATTACCTTATCTTAGTTAAAAAAAAAAGGCCTATTATAAAAAAGTGTGCAATGAAAATGACCCACGGAAAATAAATAAGAACCTAAAAAAACTATTAGGTCTAAAGACAGAAAGTGTTGCCTGACATAACTAATGATCCTAAATGCCTTGCAAATGATTTTATTGATTATTTTGAGGAAAAAATAAATCAAATCTGCTCCAGTTTTCACAACATCAGCGCAACAGAGCGAAGGAATACATCAGCAACAGGTGTAAATAAGCTAAGGGTATTCAAAGAGTTAAGTCAGAGTGATTATATGAGAATAATAAAGAAAGTAAAAAAAACCTACTGCGGAAATGATCCATTTCCAATTAATGATGTAAAAGATGCAGAAAATTTCACCAGACTACAAGAGACCTACCGAAACATGGTAAATATGAGTCTAACACAGGCAGTTTTCCCTGATTGTGAAAAAGTTGCTTGTATCAAGCCTGTGTATAAAGGGAAAGGTGATGCAAACAATTTAAGTTCATATAGGCCTAGGCCATTATCAAATGTGTCATATTTTTCGAAAATTATTGAAACTGCTGTACACGAACAAACCTGGAAATATCTGAAAAAATCTAATGCCATACCCGATGATCAATCTGCATACAGAGAAAATTACTCCACAGAAACAACAGTGTTAGCGATAAAAAATGACATAACAGAAATTATAGCAAATGGCAAGTGTTGCATTCTTGTAATGCTTGATCTAACTGCAGCATTTGATACTGTAGAACATACATATCTGATGGAAGACCTTAAAGCAGTGGGCATCGTAGAAAGAGCACACGACTGGTTTGTGAGTTATCTTGAAAACCGCAAAGTTAAAGTAGTAATATCAAATGTTGAATCTGAGACAAGAAAACTAACCAAAGGGATGCCTCAAGGCAGTGTACTAGGTCCTCTCCTGTTTGAAATTTACACGATTGAACTGGCAAATATACTTGAAACTCACAGAGTTAAGTTTAAAATATACGCTGATGATACACAGTTCTATTTCCCAATAGAATCAGTTGATAAAGCTAAAAGAAAGATACATGAAATAATGAATGACATTAAGGCTTGAATGTTAACAAAAAAGCTCAAGCTCAATGAAGACAAAAGTGAATGCATTATTTTTGGAAATGAGAAAGATATAAAAAGAATCGAATGCTTCCAAAGAATTGAAATAGGTCAATCGATCATTGACCTAAAGAAATCTGTCAGGAATCTTGGATGATAGACTGACAATGAACGAACATATAAATAATATGGCAAGAAATTGTAACTATCATATTAGAAACATAACATTTATTAGTAAATACTTAGATGAAAAATCTATGGCCATACTCATTAATCACCACATATTTTCAAGAATTGATTACTGCAACTCACTGTTCTATGGCTTACCAAATTATCAGTTGAAGAAAATTCAGAGAGTACAAAACAGAGCCGCTAGATTAATAAAAGGACTACACTATATGGAAAGAACTACCCCTGCACTAATTAAATTACACTGGCTACTGGTAAAAGCGAGAATTGAATACAAGCTACTCTTACTAACGTTTAAGATACTGAACCAAAATATCTAAAAGAATGCCTGAATAAACTAGAACTAGAAACAAATGTTAACACAAGACACATGAGTGACAAACATAGACTATCTGAACCAAGAACAAATAGTAAATTTGGTGAAAGGGCTTTTAGCTACTGTGTGCCTAGACACTATAATAAACTGCCAACTGAAATGAAGGACCTAAAGGGAGCAATTGAATTCAAGAAGAAACTAAAGACATTACTTTTCACAAGATCATATGATTTGGAAGATGCTAAAATCAAAGAATTGTATAAGTTATAATGAAAATGTTTCGTTAGATGATTAATATGAACCCGCCCGAGAAGTAGTTCACTCGACTTCAGTGGAGGGTTGGATTGAAACCCAAAATAAGTAAACAAGTACAGTAAAAGGGTTTACGCTACTACTTGATGGTCTCTCAGAAGAGGCCGAACGAGTAGGAGCTTCGGATGAAGGTCAGAAGACGGTTTTCCCCCCCTTCGAAGGAACCTTCAAAAGAGAAACGTCCTGTTTAGCCTTCTTCCGTCATCGCCCAAACCTCTCCCACTGGGAAGCAGACAGCTCCCGACACTCACTACCACACCGCTGACCTCTGCAGGTGGGACAAAAGGTGTGGCAATCAGTCTCCAAAGCCGACATAAGAGGTTCCGCAAGGCCGACCATCGAGTTCACAGCAGGAGTGCATGGTTGCAGAAGTCAACACACATACAATGCACACCAACACAAAGAAAAAGCACAAAAGAACTAACGGCAGTCCAATAATAACGGCGAAGAATAAGGAACGGCAACGACCGTACACCATCCGATCCAAAAGCAAAGTGGGCTAAATCACCAGTGTGTGAGTGGGAGTGGTAGCAAGCGAACCGCCCCTACCCCCGCTAACTAGCAGTATGGGTAGTTAACCCTCGTTAAAATTTAATGGCTCGTCATCTCAGCTTTGCAGAAAATAATACCCCTAAATAAATAGCGTAGGTTTGTATTCCAGTTACGGAAGAAATCTGTTTTGATGATGTAACTGTTTTTAATATATTTCTAATTGTTCATCATTTCTCATATCGTTTATTTCCTTTCCTTACTGGGCTATTTTTCCTTGTTGGAGCCCTTGGGCTTAGAGCATCTTGCTTTTCCAACTTGGGTTGTAGCTTAACTAGTAATAACAATAATAATAATAATGCACTTGGTATGTCATTGAATGCTCTTTTTGCAGAAATATTTGCTAAAAATAATGGAGACATCCAATGAAAACAAAATTTGCATCCAAATAAAGGTGGGTGCTGGTCCTAATAGATAATGTGTACAGAAAATTGATAGTAACAAACGCTTATGCAGAAAACCTCAAGCATTCATACATTACCTTGCGCACTTTTACTAAGATTGTCACGTTTTTCTTGCTGTTGTCCTTAAGTTTTTTATGTCATACTGATGCCATTTGGGATGTGCTAGTGCATTCTGCATTTCTATATACAGTAGTGAATGCAGATAGTGAGGAAAGTTTGTAAGGTAAAAAAAAAAAAAAATAGTGAAAAACCAGATGAAAAAAGAAAATAATGATTGAGCGTGTTTAAAAGATCACATGGAGTAAGTTTCAGTTAATGATTTTTTTATAACGGGGCTTAACTGCCACCCAGCTGTAACTACCACCCCCTTCTTATAAATTTAAACAGCACAGTTCCAGCTTTGCCGAATCATTCACCTATTAAAGGACGAAGGCTTGTATTCGTGTAGGAACAAAACAACCTTATAAAGTTTCAGTATGTTTCAAAATAAAACAAAAACCTACCCCTGGATGGAAAATCTCAATAACTTCCTATAAGTCAATTGCAACAGCTAATGCTGATGGAGATCCTCAGTACACAAAAGTAATTCCTTCTCAAACTAACATCAATAAAAAAAATCCATCTTCTAGTCTGATGCAAGTTGAGTAGTAAATGGATCTTACGTAAATGCCTAATGATCTTTTATTATTATTATTATTAAATGCTAAGCTACAACCCTAGTTGGAAAAGCAGGATGCTATAAGCCCAGGGGCTCCAACAAGGAAAATAGCCCAGTGAGGAAAGGAAACAAGGAAAAATAAAATATTCTAAGAACAGCAAAAACATTGAAATAAATATTTCCTATATAAACTATAAAAACTTTAACAAAACAAGAGGAAGAGAAACTAGATAGAACAGTGTGCCCGGGTGTACCCCCAAGCAAGAGAACTCTAACCCAAGACAGTGGAAGACCATGGTACAGAGGCTATGGCACTACCCAAGACTAGAGAACAATGGTTTGATTTTGGAGTGTCCTTCTCCTAGAAGAGCTGCTTACCATAGCTAAAGAGCCTCTTCTACCCTTTTCTGCTGCAGGCTTAACATGACAGCCTTCAAAAAGACTGATCATAGAAGTTCCATCATCTGAAGATGCAGGAGACCTGAATGAACTTTGGAAAAAGTATAAGTATTTCAATTAGCCATAATCCACAGACCTTGCAAACAGTATCAACCAAGTTCTCAAACCAAGGTCATAAAAAGCTACAGTATATGCTACGTAAAAGTGTCTACTTTTAATGGCAGTGACTTGAAAGATACAAGCTATCAAAGCCAGTTTCTCAATATGAGACATCAAAACAACATCAGTAAATAGCTGATCCGTGTGAAGGAATTTTTGCTGTAAATTACTCAAGAAACATAAGTAACATCCTGTTTACTTAAAAACAACTCAAGCAGAATAAAAACAACTCAGCAGAATAATTCCATTTACTGGATTATGTGAATGTTGAGGTTTAATTGAAAAGCTACTTTAAGGTCTACAATCAGGGTTTTCCTGTATACTGTACTGTACCAGTCTACAGAATAGAAAGGCAGCACATTACAATACCCTTCCTGCTCTTAAAAAAGTTAATCCTGGAATACCTAAAAATTCATGCAAAACTCACAAAGCATTAACAGGCAGATAAAAAAACATTAAAGCAGTATCATAAAAAATAACTATGCCCTATTTCAAACAAGGGCTCAATAGCTATAGTTGTGGGAAAGAAGAAATCATAGCCACACAGTATTCATGAGTCCATCAAAAGCCAAAACCTCTCCACCAAATAGTAATGCACTGTCATTCGTTACTCCCAGTCTTTATACTGTAAACCTACAACAAGATTTAAAGAGATCAAACAGATACTCTGCAAGGAATAAAGAGTTATCCTGGCTAACTGTCTTACTCTACATATTCTTAAATAAAAAAAAAAGTTAAAAAAATCACGAAAATGGTCACTTTGCTGTTCACCAAGAACTTCTGAAAACTAGTGGCCTCTACTGAAAGACATACTGCTACCCAATCATTAAGGAAGTAAACAACAACAGTGACTGGTTTGTCAAGAGGGAAAAGAAAGCTCATTTGGTCTGAAGTGTCATAACAACCTATCCACATTGAAGACTCCATGTGGTCAGCGGAGAGATCAACCATTAGAAGTGTCTTTAAGAAAATGAGAATGAAAATAAATGCCTAAATATATTTCAACAAAACAAGTAGACAAACAATAAATCCTTATCTCTGCTATACCAGGGTTCTTGGCAATGAATTTACAGCAGAGATATCATGCCAAGCTACAGTATTTTCCTACAACAAGCTGTTGACAAGCTCTTACATAAAGCAATCATACTTTGATAACTGTTTACTCCTCACAGACAGAATATTTTGGCAGTTAAAAGAACTTTCTAGGACACATCTTTTTCTAATACCAGGTCTTTTGTTTTCAAGTGGTTACTCATTAAAAATAAATACTATTTTACAAAAAAAAAAAAACACTTTCAAATGCTATGGTTAAAGAGAGATACAGTATACTGTATAACAGACAAGATACACTTATTTTTGTTGATTTAACTGAACCCATTTAGATGCAACCGCAAGAATTCAGTTTATTTCATCCAATTTCAAATCAAATTTCATCTATAAAAATATAATTGCAAAGACTTATCTATGATCTATGAGTTACAGGAATAGCACGATATTAGTTCTTGAATATAATTCCTCTATGGCCAAAACTAAATAATTTCATAAAATAATTGACTGAAAAAATAAATTTGGCAAGGTATCAATTCACAAACTCCAAATGGGATAATATACAGAAACCATTTGAACTAAAACTTGCTTTATAATGCATTGCCTCTAGCATTCCAATAAAAAGCTTTTGCACAATGGTACCGACTTCAATGTTATTTGTTGTTAAGAAGTCTTCTGTGAACTTTGATAAAAAAATCTTAAATTTTCTATTACAGTAGTGCCTCAGGTTACAAGGAATTTTGAATATGACCATAAATATTTAAATTAGCTTATAGTATTGCATTGGTCTCAAGGAAAAAATTTTACACCATACTACAGTAGTCTTTTTTTTTTTTTTTTTTTTTTTTTTTGTGGACAAGTACTAATGTGAGAAGTACAAAATCAGTCACATGAAGCCAATACACCACTCACAGTATTAACGCTGAATTCACATAATGTTTACCCCATTTTCATGCTACATGTATTTTAAGTATAAGGTAAAAACAGTTGTCTATGGATAGGTTCATTGTGAAAATGGAACATAAGAATGTAAAAAAGACAACCAAGTGTCCCTAAAGCATAAATTGAGTGATTCAGTTAGTGGTAGTGAACATACCGTAATTCAAAAGAGAGAACTCATAATTTACCAAAAACTATTCATAGAGGAACATTATCCTTCCAATCAGTAACCCATCCCTTTTCCTCCAGTCTAGTCTCTCACACATCCGCCACGAATCTCCTCTAGTGGTAAAGTGAAAGCCTTTTTTATCATTATTTCTATTTAAGGTTGCAATCTTCCTCCCAGAACTAATTAATCAAAAACTTGTAAAATGAGGAACTACTGTATAATTCATAATTCTAAAAATTCAATAACTAATGAAAAAATCTTTTGTGCTATCCATGCAACTTGGGAACAGTATTCTCTATCAATAAAGTTAACATACAGTGCACTGAGCTTACTTGCTTATACATCACAGGCAACAAAACAAGAAATGTTGAAACCAAAAATTGTAAAATACTATACCAAAAATAACCTCTGAGATTGCCAGTCAAAGTACCCATTATTACCATATTAAACATTACCATTCACATTTCTTCACTAAAATCATAAGACAAAAAATCATAAATCTTACTCACCATCTGGATCAGAACTACCACCCCTGCCATAGCGATGTCCATGGTAGTGATGCCCATGGTAATAACCAACGTAGTAGAATCGGCGTCCACCTGAGTAGGACCATCGACTCGGTGAACCGAATTTCTGATAAGTACGTCCCCCACTTGTCCATGACCCTTTACTACCACTAACACCACCATAGGATGAACTGGATGACCTGGAGGAACTACCCTTGGAGGATGATCCTCCACCCCAACTCCATCCTCCACCACGAGACCCTCCCCTAGAACCACCTCCTCTACCACCGCCACCTCTACCACCACCCCTCGCTTCAGTCTCAGTAGTCAGGTACAGCAAAAGCACTGAAAATGATAAAAAATACATCAGGAAAACAATTGAAATTTTAATGAAAAAACCTATCATTTTTATGCTCACCTGAGGTTTATAGGGCTTCAACCTCGAAAGCTTTGCTTGCATCAATAGCTTACCTTAGAAATTTCCCATTTTCCCTCTTGCAATTGCTACCCACTAGTATACTATTGCCATATAATTGGCACTGTCTGGTAACAGGTGTGGTGCATTCTTCTGTATACGAAATCAAAGCAACTTAAATTATGACTTGACCTTACTTAAGGGAACCAGCTGCCATATGTCAAGATTCACTTCAAAATTCTTAATTTCTACATGAAAAATTTGGAAACAATTTGTATTTTTCCATAACTAATACAAACCTGTAGTTGTTTACATAGGATATATCTTTTGGTGAAGCTGTAAGGCAGCTAATAGATTGAAAAAGTGTGAGGTGGCAACCCTACCTTCCCACTGTTGAGGGTCAGTAGAGCTGCCTCACTTTTGATTGCAGGCAAGACTTCAGGGAGACAGGTGATGGCGGGACAATTTTTGTAAACAACTACAGGTTTGTATTAATTAGGGAAAAAAACAAATTGTTTCCAAATTTGTCATTTGTTCCAACACTAACAAATCTTACGTCATTTACATAGGAAGACTCATTCTTAGGTGGAAGAAGTCCAGCTTCTGGCTTAGCCATTGACGCGTGTTGTCCTATAACGATACTAGATTGTATCTAAGGAGAAACCTTGACATCTTGCTAATACATCAGTGTGTTATTGCAGGATGAGAAAAAAAAAAAAAAGTGGTTGTAGAAATTGCATCTGAATGTCTAGGTAAGTCAAGTTCTAAAAACAGGAGTCTTACATATATAGACGTCCCCAATGAAACCTTGCAAGAAAACATTGGGGACGTGAACAGTATAATTAATTATTATCTATACTAGGATACACATGGGAAGTGATTCTTACCTGCAGATGCTGAAGCTAGCTTGCAGAGGACACAAGGAGCTGTACCCCAAGAGAGGGGAAAGTTAAGAGGGGAAAATGCCAGACATACTCTCATTCATTCCAGACTTAACACGGGGAACCAATGCCCCAACCAACTACTACTGTCCAACAAGGAGCCTGAGGTCATCTTAACCCACTTGTTGTGCAGCCACCACAGAGCTGATGGTCAACATATCGAGCCTTCTGTGGGTCAAGTCTTTGAGGTAGTGGGCGGCAAAGGTTGTTTGACGCTTCCACACGTCCGCTTGTAAAACTTGAGAAACTGGGTAGGTTCATTTAAAGGCCAGGGACGTACCGATGCCCCTAGCATCATGAGCTCTGTCGTCGAGTTGGAGAGCAAACTCTATGACTGCGAATCCAAGAAGAGATCGTGTTCTTGGTGATCCTCCTCTTCGTTCTGCTCAAGCTCACGAATAAGGCAGAAAGCTGGGGTCTTGTTGCTGCTGTACATTTAAGATATCTCAACCTCCTTACTGGGCAAAGTAACAACTGATCTGGATCATTGGTTACAGAATGGAGACTCACTATCCGGTAGGCCCCGAATCTAGGATACGTGACCAATGGATCTTGAGTCTTAGCCGTGAACGCAGAGACGAAGTCGAGTGTCACTTACCCCTATCTCCTTGAATGGGTGATGTTGTATGAGAGACCATGTAGTTAACTGACTCTCTATGCTGATGCTAAAGTGAGTATTAATGCCGTATTTAATGTGAGATTACGGTATGTTGCATGGCGTAGGGGTTCGAGTAAGGAAAGCTCCAACGAAGAGGAAAGATCCAGGGGTTCTCAACCTTTTTTCAGTATAGTACCCCCTTTGCTACAAGATCATATACCCGAACCCCCTAGTAATCTGACGTCGAACAAATTGGTAATTTAGTGACTTAACTCAATCTATAATGGTACAGCATAAAATATTATCATATGATTCAAATTATATTGATCTTATTGAGATGAAACATTGACATTCCAATTATTTTAGAATGATACTACACAAGCAGGTCTGAAACTATATTTCCATTATCAACCAATGCTAAACATCATTGTGAAGGGTGTGCCTATTTGTTACAAACAAGTTTCTCAATTCAAGGAGCAGTGTTAGACAGGCAGAATCGAGGGTCATGTTCCACACTAAGCCGTAATGGATGTTTAGTTTTCATGTTCAACAGCATTGAAAATCCTTCCTGGGGCACATAAGCACTATGGAACAACAGCAAAGAGGTCATAACTAAATCAAATACATCAAGGTAAATCTCACAACTTTAAATCAGCACTTAGTCAGGGAAAGAGTTTCAAAAGCATTTCTGCAAGTCGTTCATCAACTCAAGAATTCTCATTGTAAGTTATCTAAGAAAAGGTGCAGATCCACAATGAATGGGGTGAAATGCGTCAATATTGTCCCACCGTTCTTGGAATGCATCCTGACATAAAGCCTGAGTGTTCGGGACTGGAAAACAGTACAGCGGGAGCCTAAAGTTCAGGGGTGTTGTGAACAGGTCCACAGTCAGGGAACCCCACAAAGTCCTGGGCTATCAGATGATTCAAAGACCATTCGGAACCCACTTTCTGTGTCGCTCTGCGCAGATTGTCGGCGAGACCATTCTTCTTGCCTGGAATGAAGCGAGCTGATAGGGACACTGACTTGTCTTCTTTCCATCGTAACATCTCTAGTGCTAGATGGCTAGAGAGGCTGCCTTCATCTCTAAGAGATTTATATGCTCGTACCGGGTAGCTTTCAAACTCGAACCAAAGCCCTTAGGTGTAGCATATGGGGACCCCACCCTTTCGAATGGGTACAGTGAACAATGTGGGTACCCCCACGCACCACCAAAACCTGAAAAGCCATCCAATGCTGAGCTCCCTGCTGCTGATGCATACTTTCCAATGACCAAATCAGGGATGGCGGCAGCAGTTGCATCCCCTGAGGAGACCAAAGCTGCAAAAGATTTTTTCAGTGTCTGCTTGGCCGTTGCCAATACAGACCCCAACGAAGATTCAGCTTACCTCACCTCTTTCCCTTCAGGGTGTATGCCTGCCATTGCACAGAACACGACCTGCACATGGTAATGAATAGGAACTATCATGCCCCATACAAGATGCGCAGAGGTAGTGTAGATTTACGACTGATATACTTATAAACCAGTTGCACTGCCCATCCTTCCCCAGCTCGGTACAAACATCTTCCTTAACTTCCATAACAAATACAACAACACAATTCACCTCCTGCAACTGAAGAAAAAAAAAAAAAAAAGTTTGGTAAGGAGCCGAAAGTATACAGTATGCATACTCGTCAGTGGCCTAATCAAAAGTGACCCATTTCATCTGGGAAAGGGGAGGGGCTTCCTCAGCTCGGTACAAACATCTTCCTTAACTTCCATAACAAATACAACAACATAATTCACCTCCTGCAACAGAAGAAGAAGAAAAAAAAAAAAAGTTTGGTAAGGAGCCGAAAGTATACAGTATGCATACTCGTCAGTGGCCTAATCAAAAGTGACCTATTTCCTCTGGGAAAGGGGCGGTGCTCCTCGTCTGCACCCTTCAACAGCCTGTTAACAAAATCGGAGCCTTTATTTAGTGACAGACAAGAACACCACCTTAACTAAAAGCTTTGTCATTACTTACCTAACATAGTGGCTAAGCCCCCTATGCCCTCCTTCAGACTGCCGTATTCCTACCGATAGTGTTGAAAATAGGGGAGCTATGGGGAATGTCCATCATCGTACATACACCCCACAAATACTTCAGCTAAATCAATCTCTCTAATTTTAATTACAAGGGTTTGTATATTGTGCACAAACAAACATCCTTGTTAGAGCACAACATCCAAGAATAACTGGCATAACTTTACCAGTACATCATTCACATATACTTAGGCAAGTATGCTGTGAGTAGGAATATGGCATCCTAGCCATGTTTACGTGAGTGGGGGTCGCACGGGAGCAAAGGTCCAGCAGGTACATGGCTACCCAGATGAGGTTAGGGAGGACCGGAAGGGTTTGATGTTTACTGTTGACAGTGAACTATTACAGATTTATTACCCAGATTTAAATTAGTTGGGTTAGGACGTATCCCTGAAATCAACAATATGGTAAATATTAGCAAATTAAGAGGTGGCCCGGTAAAGTTTTGGATTCAACCAAATTGGGAAATGTATTATATTAATATATTTTCCTAGTAAAGCACGTGATAACAAAACACTTCTTCTCAATACATTATTGTCGCTAATGCATACTTACAGAGAAAAAAAATATTTCAGGAATTGAAGGTCTTGACTTTTTCTAAGTTTAGTGTATATCTTTCCATGGGCACGCAAGGTAGCTCTTGTTAGTTTGTATATCTGTTTTCATCTTACTTGGCTCCTCCCCATTGCGCAATGTGACAATATTTGCTTGAATGCGCATTTGCTCCTCCCACTAATGTCGCTCCTCCAATCTAAATACTACTGGGTTCTTTTCAAGGGTTATTATTGGACGATTCATTGGTCTCTCAGTCTTGTTTCAAGGATCTGTTTTTCGTGCAATATAACATTGTAAACGATAGTATTTTGTTTTTTTCCCCATTTCATTATGGGAGAAACCCGTGATTGTCGTTTGTTTTCGGTTTTCAAAAGTTCCGGTTTCTATATTTTCATCACACGTCACTTGACTGTCATGGATCCTCCGGTATGGTTGTGTGAAATATGTCGTTATTCCTATTTTGATGTGATCGGCAGATTTCATGGGAATTATAATGGAACTCCTGAAGTAGTGAATCGTTTTCTAAGGGAGCATTCCGTATTACCTTTAAGTGTCCAGTGTGGTAAATGTGATTCGGCTTTACATTTTCGTGAGGATAGACATGTGTGGTATTGTACCAAATCTGTAAAGGAGGGTCAACCACAACCTTCCACATCTTCGTCATCTTCCGTTTAAGGTAAGAAGTGATTTAACAAAATATATATATTCAAATTTACCCCTGGTTAAAGGGGGGGTCGCAGGGGGGGCGAAGCCCTCCCGGTAGGGGTACAGGGCCCCTAGGTTAGGTTAGGTGGGTTTGTTAGGTTCTGTGGTGCCCTGAAAATTACTGTGGCCTTAAGGGGGGGTCGCAGGGGGGGGCGAAGCCCCCCCCGGTAGGGGTACAGGGCCCCTAGGTTAGGTTAGGTGGGTTTGTTAGGTTCTGTGGTGCCTTGAAAATTACTGTGGCCATAAGGGGGGTCGCAGGGGGGGCGAAGCCCCCCCCCCCGGTAGGGGTACAGGGCCCCTAGGTTAGGTTAGGTGGGTTTGTTAGGTTCTGTGGTGCCCTGAAAATTACTGTGGCTTTAAGGGGGGGTCGCTGGGGGGCCCTACCCCCCTCCCCACGGTAGGCCTAGTTAGGGGTATGGGGGAGGGGTGCTGGAACATTAATTATTCATTTATTGCAAATATCATTCAATGCCCCAACACCCTCCCCCCCCCTTCCCCCACCCAAAACCCCGGTTCCCAGAGGGTGTCCCCCATAATTGGTGGGATGAACTAGGGTATACATAGTAAATCTCTAAATCGGTTGGTTTGCAGTCAAAATAAACGTTAAATTCATTGAAACCACACTATTTCTGATGCAACAAATATATTTTTATTGCATTTTTCCAAATTTGGCTGAAACTAAAAATTTACCGGTGGCCCTTTTCCCATTTGAACCTAAGGGTTCCTGTGAAGTTATCATTGTTATGTAACCTGTTCATATGGGGGAAATGTGCAATTGTTTCTCAGTGCACATTTGGGGGTAAGAAAAGTGGTCTGCAAATTATCTAAGCACGCAAGACCAGGCAATTTGACTTGACATTTAAAATCAAACTCTTTAATGTCATCCTAAAAGTCCGAGAGATTCATCATAGTTAAGAAATACAACAAACATGTCAAGTTATATTTACTTAACAAACCACATATACTTACTTATAAGAATTTATAGACCTAAAATTCTGGTAGCCAGTGTAACAAATATACTTCAAATTCAGGTTTATGACCAAAAGCTTTGACCAATTAAATTGCCATTGGTGTAGAACTTCCAAACAAGGAATTTACCTACTGCTGTCAAAGACTAAGCTACTAAAATTCTAAAGTCTACTGTATAAACTTGCCAGGCCTAACATCTTGACTATAACACCTGAAGGATAAAAATACTTCAGCCTCAACTAAACATTTTAGCTTAGGAAATGCGCGTTATTACTTCGCTAATACTATTTCATACAGCATATGCCATTAATTTACCTGTTAATAATATAAGAGGTATAATTCTTCCAGCGAATTTCATCGTAATGGTAGTTAAATTTGCGATACCATAAGTAACAAGTTACTACTGACGTACTCCTTACACTCAGCAGTAACACTGACTTCAAAAGCTTGCGCTCACTCCTTCTCTGACATTGCGTCTGTGAGGCGCCAGCTAGGGTTACCAGATTATTTCGACTGGATTATCGTACATGAGCCTTAGAATTGTCGTTTTTCAACCAAAATTAACGTACATAATTTCAATATAATTATTAAGGAGTTACATGATTGACTTATTTCAAAAATTTTAATATTATTTTTAATTAAACACATACACTTGTATATACCTAAGGTATGTATCGTACATCGTACCGGACCTAAAATAATCGTACATGTACGATAATTATCGTACGAATGGCAACCCTGCAGCACCCTTTAATCATTTCTGTGAAGTTAGGCTTACCAACACAATTATGAAATTTTATACAAATTTGTAATAGAAATCTATACTATTTCAGACTACGGAACTTCTTTTTTTTTTTTTTTTTTTACAGTTGAGCCTTATTCCTCAAGTCTTCTAACAAATTCAACTGGGTGCTGTTGTAGGAGAGGTTTTAAGTACCGAATTCCTTAGCAGATTCATCCATGCTGTAAGAGTATGCTGATAGTTGAATCGTCGTGTATTGCCTTTCTTGCTGTCAAAGACCTTTGTCGATTAGTATGAACATATAAAATACGTTTTAGTCTCTTAAATGAGGATTTAAGGGTGGAATAATGATTAAAGTACTGTTCTGTTGCATGAAGTGTTACGTAAGGGCAAAGATGAGGCTACTATTCTATAATAACTGTACATCATACACGTGTTCTGGAGTATAGCTAACATTTATGTTTTGTTTATAAACAGGAGCAAGTTCATGTCTAGACATTTAAAAAGTAATTCAAACTTCAGCATTTGCAGACAACATTTGCAGCACATTGCGTAATATCTTTATTGCTGAGACTATGGTGAGGATCGACGCATAGAATGAACAGTACAATACTGTCGGATATTTGAAGCAAATTAATGTTAATAGACTTTCGAGTTAGTTGCCAATCAAAATGTGGTAATGTTATATGTTTGCATGATGATCTATGTACCCTAATCTCGTATGGGTAGAAATTTGAAGGAAACTAAATGGGGGTTATCATGACGACGGGTCGAGCCAGTGGCCAAGTTTCTCGTTTGGTAGAGTGATGGGAAATCCCCTCCTATGGGAAGGTTCAAGACCGAATTCAAATGTTTGAGATCTTAAAATTCTCTCTCTCTCTCTCTCTCTCTCTCTCTCTCTCTCTCTCTCTCTCTCTCTCTCTCTCTCTCTCTCTCTCTCTCTCTCTCTCTCTCTCTCTCTCTCTCTCTTATACACCTACACACCCAAATATATATAAGACTTTTAGTTATTAATATTATTATTACTTGCTAAGTTACAATCCTAGTTGGAAAAGCAGGATTGCTATAAGCCCCGAGGCTCTAATAAGGAAAATAGCCCAGCGGGGAAAGGAAACAAGGAAAAAATAGTGTGCCCGAGTGTACCCAAGACAGTGGAAGACCATGGTACAGAGGCTATGACACTACCAAGACTAGAGAACAATGGTTTGATTTTGGAGTGTCTTTCTCCTAGTAGAGCTGCTTACCATAGCTAGTGAGTCTCTTCTACCATTACCAAGAGGAAAGTAGTCACTGAGCAGTTATAGTGCAGTAGTTAACCCATTGAGCGAAGAAGAATTGTTTGGTAATCTCATTGTTGTCAGGTGTGTGAGAACATGGGAGAATATGTAAATAATAGGCCAGACTATTTGGTGTGTATGTGTGTAGGCAGAGAAAATGATGCTCCAATGTAGTAGTCTGCCCAGTTAAAAGACCCCATAACTCTCTATCGGTAGTATCTCAGCGGGTGGCTGGTGCCATGGCCAACCTAGTAGCAATATTTTTTTAGTTATTGTCATTAACATGAATTATTTTACTCCTCTTTGACCAGCCGATTCTATGACTAAATCCTGGCCAGTGAAATAATAATAATAATAATAATAATAATAATAATAATAATAATAATAATAATAATAATAATAATAATAATAATAATAATAATAATAATAATGTTAGTTTCCTCATTTTCTAAAGTAAATTCTATAATGGTACCAATGAATTAATGATTGGTAAAAAATTTTCGAGATTATTTTTTTTTTCTAGATCATGTGAGTACCAATATTGTGACTGATATAGAACTGCAATGTCTTTTAATGATTTTTCAAAAAGAAATATTCTTCCAATAAATGATGATAGTAATAATAATAATAACAATAATTCTATTGTCATTATTAATAATTATTTTACTTATGTTTATTGTTCGTAGTAATTTTATCATTACAGTTGAAATTTTGACTAGTGTTGACAAACTGTGTTGATAACCAGCTTAAGCTTAATTTTGATTGATTGATTGATTGATTGAAAGTTTTCTGGCATCCTGACATCTAAGGTCATTGACGCCGATACCATTTACTGTATATGAAAATTAAAAGAGAATTCGATTAAAACCATAAAATATTAAGCAGTCATTACAATAGTTAAATAGTTTTCAGAAGACCTGCTTCTGAAATAAATCTAAAAATTCCGCTCGCATAGTAAGACACATCATGTCCAAGAATCTTGGCAAGGATAAACCTGCCATCCTCACCTCGAGCCTCAAACAGATATCTATTTCTTAAGTTAGTAAAATTAGGGCATTCGGTCAACAAATGTCTCACTGTTAAAGGTACTAAGCAGTCCTCGCAATACGGTTGGTGTTGGCCCTTCAGCAGAAACTCGTGTGTCAACCGTGTGTGACCAATACGGAGACGACAAAGAGTCGTCTCCCATTTTCGGGGAATCATGTTATACCTCCAAGGTGATATGATATTTGTTACTTCCCTCATTTTATTGCCATCTTGACTATCCCAGTGCTGTTGCCATTTATCACAAACCAATTTCTTGATGTAAGGTAGGAAATCGTTACATGGAATGGGATACCTCCTTGGTAGCAACTCGGATGCTGCATTCTTCGCCAGTAAATCTGCCTTCTCATTCCCAGACACACCTACATGTGCTGGAACCCAACAAAATCGAACAGTTATACCTTTCCGTCCAATAATAAAAAGCCATTCTAAAATCTTTAAAACTAGAGGGTTACTAGAATTAAAAACTTCTAAAGCTTGAAGAACACTCCTTGCATCACTAAAAATTGTAAAATTACCCTCCTTTTCCAAAGCTATTTTCTCAATAGCGGTTAATATGCCATACAGTTCGGCAGTAAATATAGAAGCTGTTAGAGGAAGTGCACCTCTACAATTAAAATCATTACTATGTACTCCAAATCCAACGCCAACATCAGATTTGGAGCCATCAGTATATATAAAAGTCGATCCTCTATGTTCTTCAACATGTTCCATAAAAAGAGACCTGGATTCTAAGGCATTCAAATTCTTCTTAACTCCAATAAAGTATCTACAAAAAGATATGTCAGGTAATTTCCATGGAGGCGTTGCTGATACCTTGAATGGAAGCACCTTATTTCTAATTATATCCAGATTGTTTAATAATTGGTTAACCCGAAACCCAAAAGGTTGAGGAGATTTTGGGTGCAGCTCAAAGTAGGTTGAGTGCCTTACAAGGCTTGCAGTCTGAAAGGCTAAAGAATTGGGGAGTCTTTGCAATCTAAACCAATACCGAATAATAGAGGACACTCGGTAAAGGTCCAGAGGCAACTCCCCAGCATCAACAAGGAGACTTGTGATGGGGGAGGTTCTAAAGGCTCCTGTGGACAATCTAATGCTAGCATGATGTATTGAATCTAGTATTTTTAACCGGCTTGGGGTTGCTGAGGAGTATATTTCGCATCCATAACTAATTTTGGAAAATATCAAGGCCTTGTATAATTTTAAAATTGTATTGCGGTCTGCCCCCCATGATGTATGGGACAAGACTTTTAAAAGATTCATAGCTTCAACACATTTAGCTTTTAATGTTTTTAAGTGAGAAACCCATGTAAGCCTACAATCAAATATCAACCCTAAAAATTTGGCTTCACTTGCACATGGGATCCGTTGACCTTTGATGTATATAACCGGGTCTGGATGTACTCCCCGTATACGACAGAAATGGACAATTGTAGTTTTACTTGTTGAGAACTTAAATCCATTCATATCGGCCCAGTGGATAATTTTATCAATAGAGAGTTGGATTTTTCTCTCAACCATTGCCATTCTGGCTCCAGCAAATGATATGGAGAGATCATCCACAAATAATGTTGCGAGAACATCCCGGGGAATGACTGAGGATATCCCATTAATTGCTAGTGCAAAAAGGGTTACACTCAGCACACTCCCCTGAGGAACTCCTTCTTCCTGGCATTTACTCTGTGATAGAGCTTTCCCAACTCTCACTTGGAAAACTCTATGTGAAAGAAATGACTGGATGAATAGTGGTAGCTCACCTCTCAATCCGCACTCATGGATTCTTTTAAGTATACCGTATCTCCATGTGGTATCATATGCCTTTTCAAGATAAGAAAAAAACTGTCACATGGTGCTGTTTGGAAGCAAAGGCTTCACAAATGGAGGACTCAAGTTGTATCAGCACATCAGTCGTTCACAATGGAGGACTCAAGTTGTATCAGCACATCAGTCGTTGAGTGCATTTTCCTGAATCCACATTGAATGGGTGATAAAATATTCTTCCTTTCAAGGTACCAAATCAGTCTTGCATTGACCATCTTCTCCATGATTTTACATAAACAAGATGTCAATGCAATAGGTCGGTAGTTTGCTGCTAAAAACTTGTCCTTACCGGGTTTTAAAAAGGCTAAAATAATGGCTAGTTCCCAAACACTTGAATAACTATGATCATGCCATATTCTATTAAAAATGCTTAAAATAAATAACTTTGTATTAAAAGGTACATGTTTAATCATTGCATATGGAATTCCATCGGGTCCAGGGGCTGTATCGTTACAAGTAGCAAGAGCAGAATCAAATTCTCTTTCAGTAAAAGGAGAATTGTATGACTCTTGCTTTCTTGTTGCGAAGTTTAAAACTTTCTTTTCTTCATTGCTCCTATACTGGTGACCAGGAGCTGCTTCACACTTGCACGATACATTTGAGAAATGGTCAGCCAGGGCATTGCTAACTTCGGTTGCTCCAGTCATATACTGGCCATTTATCTTTAACACTGGTGGTGGGTTTGGGGTGAATTTCCCTGCTATATTTTTGACTTTCCTCCACACAGATGATGTTGGTGTTCTACTGTTAATGGAGGAAACAAAGGACATCCAAGACTGGCGCCTAGCTTCTTTCATGGCACGGCGGAACTGTGCTCTACATTTCTTGTATATGACTAAATTCTCCTCATTACGGCGCATGCTCAATCGAGTTAAAGACTTTCTTGTGGCTCTGTGCAGGGCAGTTAGTTCTGACGACCACCAGGGGACTGGTCGTCGTCTGAATATCCCAGTTGTTTTGGGAATGGAATTCACTCCTGCTGTGTGAAGAGTTCCATTAAGTAAGTCTATGGCATCATCAACACTTTCAAACTGTTCTGCATTTCCTTCAATTTCACTTAACTCCCGAAATCTATTCCAGTCCGCCTTATCAAGATTCCATCGAGGTGATCTTTGTAAAGGTGGACCATTGTTGGTGTTTATAATGATTGGTGCATGATCACTAGTATGCTAATCATCTAATGTTCTCCAATTAAAATCGAGAAGACAGTTAGAGCTTGCAACTGATAGGTCAATGCAGGACAAGGTACCTGTCTGTACATGAAAATGTGTGGGCTCTCCTGTATTGAGGAGTCCGACATCTTCATTCTCCAAAATTGACGATATAATATTACCCCTTGCATTTGCTAAAACATCACCCCATAAAGGATGTCTACTATTAAGGTCTCCTAGTAAGAGAAAGGGTTGTGGGAGTTGTTTAATCACCTCTACTATATTATCATATGAGATGTTATCATTTGGAGGCAAGTAAAGAGAACAGATTGTGTATTTTCTCCCTATATCAATCTGTACAGCCACTGCCTGCAGAGGGGTACAGATAGACAAAGATATTTGGGGAACGTCTCGACGAACGTATATAAGACTTCCCCCATGGCTCCCTGCTCGTTGATCATATGGTGTTCTATAGCTAACATACTCTCGAGGACAAGGAGTATTAGCATCGAGCTTGCTTTCTTGTAGACATACTGTTATAGGGGAGTGCTCACGTATGAGGAGCTTAAGTTGTTCATATTTCGCCCTTAAACCCTGGCAATTCCATTGCAGAATGGAGGAAAAAACTATGTTTTATTTTTTGGAAGACACCTTAGATGAAGTCTTCCCATTGGCAATATTTGATCTAACAATATTTCCCGGAGGTAACTCTAGAGAGGATCTTGATATAGTGGGTTTTGTGTTTTTCTTTTTCTTTGTGTCCTTTTAATCTAATTGTTGAGGAGGATGGTGGACCTCAACTTGAATTTCTGATTGGTTCAATTTACCTTCTAGTTGTTCAGAAACATCAGCAGACAAGATATCATATTTATTGGAAGTCGTGACTTTAATGTTTCTTATGGTAGGAGGAGAGAGGGAGGGAGGTCTCTCTCTTTTTCGATTAAAAGGTTGTGATCTGTCAGGTTTTTGCACCTTCCCCACTACGGGTTCACCAGGTAAATTGGTTTCGAGTGCAACCTCCATCAGATCAGGCAAGGAAACGGCCTGTGAGAGGTTTGTACTATTGTTTAAAATCGGAGTAGTTGGCTTTTGGATAATTTCCAGATCTTTAAGTGTCCGTTTTGATTTTTCTACAATTTCTGGATATAGATTTTCGATGGAACTTTCAACCTCTTTACCTACTTTCATTTGTTTCTTTATCTTAGAAGTAGAGATATAATTTTCGTCTGTGTGGTTTGGCAAGTTTTTCTTCAGAACCATTGAAAAAGGTTGCCCTGGTCTTATTTGCTTTTCAAGAGCTCTTTTACGAGCCTCTTTAAAAGTAACCCTTTCCATGGTCCTAATGGCCTGGATTTCTTTTTCAAAAATAAACTTTACACAGCTTTTAGATGTAGCTGGGTGTGCTTCCCCACAATGTATGCAATTAGGGTTTTCTATGCATACTCCATGACTACTTTTTCCACAGTTGGCACAAACAGCTGGCTTATTGTTTAGTTTTTCTTTACATTTCTGGCTTAAATGGCCATACATTTGGCAATGATAACATCGCAATGGTGAAGGGATATATGGTTTAACCTTCAAAGATAGCCAACCAGCTTTAATAACATTTGGTAATCGGCATTGATCAAATGTTATAATCAGAGTAGCAAGAGGGATACGTTGTTCTCCAACTCTCTTTCTCATTCTGACTACTTTAACTACTCCTTGATTTTTCAGTTCATCCTCTATTTCTTTCTCCTCTATATCCAACAATTCTGGAGCATATATCACACCTCTACTCTGGTTGAAAGTAGGGTGCGAAACGCATTTTACGCTATGACCATTCAATGTTGTAAGTGTTTTTAACCTTTCACCTTGTAATGGGGACAGTGTCTCTATCAAGAGACTTCCATTACCCTGGGGTAAAATTTTTGGCTGCTCTCCACATAAAGTAACTATTTCCCTATTAGCTTTAAAAACATTTATACGCTCATTTCTTCCGTTTTCAAATTCCAAGATAAAAAAATTTTCATAATTCACTACTTCATAGTGACCAGGTAATACTTCTACTTTTCTATATCTTTCTGTACTGTCATCATTTTTCACTCTCTCTTCTTCTCTAGCGTTTTATTATTCACATAACGTGAATAAGGTTCCAACGTTACAATGTTAGAACCAGAGTTGGAGCTGTTTGTACCGAGGTCCATGTTTGTATTTTCCAGGTCGTCAACAGAGGGGTGGTTTTTTTGGTTGTGAGCAAGCCGGGTTATCCACCTCTTATCGGAGGATGTCAGTCCTCCTATCCCATGTGGCCCAACACGAGAAGAGGCTTCAGCGGGGACCAGTCCTCTATTAGAGAGGGGCTGCCTCTCTTAAGGTGGGCGTACACTGGTCAGTGGGGGTAGTTAGCCCCTCTCACCGTCGACTCCAATGCCTGGCGTCACCCATTACCCGCAAATATGGGTGACTTAAAACCAGATCACTGGAGCCCGACTCTTATCAGACTTGGTCTGCACCCAATGGGATCTGCCAGAGGGTGATGGCGTCTATATTGGCACAGGTTGAGATGGAATGCAGTCCATCCCACACACTGCCAAATCCAAAGCAGCATCCAAAGTAAAATCCAACATGCCAAAGTCGTCAACAATATCGAGCCCAAAAGGAAGAGATGGGAGAAAAAAGAAATAATCAAAAGTAAAAGAGAAAGTGCTGACTGATTTAGTTGGATCGACAGCTGGGCACCGAGGTCCAATGGGAAGTAGTTCCCACTGTTCATTAGAGCCCAGCTGCTAATCCCTAAGCCCCCCATCCTCATCAAGGCTTCAGCATCTGGGGGGCTTAATTTTGAATGTTTGTATATATTATTCTCGAGAAAGTATCGATGTGTGCATGCTCATGCCTACATGAATATACTGTGTGATGCACGTATGTAATCTGTGACTGCCGGGAAGGATAACATCTAAATAATTGTACTGATGGAGATGTTTACTCGCATGCATGTTTCTAGTGGGCGTGTCACACGCAAGGTAGCGTCATAATTATTACAGTATTATTCTTGTGACACTTCTTAATGTTCTATTATCTCATAATTTTTGTATTATATCTTATTGACAATGACGTTAATGAACAGTTGTCTTACAGTCTTTTACTAATAAAGTAGTAGTAGAAGTTACTAATAACTTATCTACATATGCTGTGGAGAAATGTCAGCAAGTCAGTCAAGAGACAAATTTGTCCCTCACACGATAACAGTGACATCTTCATTTCCTGTGAATCTCCTCTGAAATAACATACAGAAGGACTTTCTTTGAAGGGAGTAAAGTGTTCAGGGTAGAGGGATGGGGTTTTGGTGTCGGTGTGTGTAAGAGGGGGGTGGTGTTAATGGGCAGCTGGCAAATGAGCCTTAGTTTTAACTCCTACGTAGATGCACGAAGCTAACGATGTAATGTCTCCCACATAGGCATGTAAGAGCATTTGAAGCACGAGAGAGAGAGAGAGAGAGAGAGAGAGAGAGAGAGAGAGAGAGAGAGAGAGAGAGAGAGAGAGAGAGAGAGATGAATGAATGAATGAAAAAATATTGCATGCAAATTCACAAGCATAGGTTTTAGCCAGTTCTTATTTTTTAAATTGTATATATATATATATATATATATATATATATATATATATATATATATATATATATATATATATATATATATATATATATATATACTGTATACACACACACACACACACACACATATATATATATATATATATATATATATATATATATATATATATATATATATATATATATATATATATATATACTGTATACACACACACACACACACACATATATATATATATATATATATATATATATATATATATATATATATATATATATATATATATATATATATATATATTCATTAAATGTTGAAACACTTACAGCATCAACCATTTTAAGACAACACCTTTCTGTTTTTGTAACTTTTCTGGGCCACCGTTTAAAGTCATAAGTTTATTTTGTCTTGTAGTGATTACTTGTTTGTCTCCTTTCAGCATCTTCCAAGAAATCCTTAGTCTTCCGATACCAAACAAAACAAAAGACGAAGTGGCAACTGAGATGAAGATTAGGAAACTTCTCTCTGTGGAACACGTGCTCTTCAGTTGTCAACTTGTCAAGCTGCCGAGGAAGGTCAAGTACGAGATTTCTGCATTTGTGGTTTTTTAGCCAAGACCTGTCCCTTCTCGGGTAATTCCTCCTCCTCCACTGTTTTTCTTACTTCGTCTTCTTCTTCTTTTCTAGGACATAAGATGCCTTCGTAAGTCAGTTTTTGCACCTGAAGAATAAACAAGTATTTGGGTTCCTGCAAAAAATAAAAAATCAGAAATCTAAAACTATCTTGTAACAAATTCTGTGATAAATATGTGATGTGATATATATATATATATATATATATATATATATATATATATATATATATATATATATGTGTGTGTGTGTGTGTGTGTGTGTGTGTGTGTGTGTGTGTGTGTGTGTGTGTGTGTGTTTTATTCCTCTTCGTTGTAATCTAAATCTTTGAAGGTACAAGTGTGTTTTCATGCACAATAATTTTTCCTCGCGTTTATGTGAGATTTTTGGTGATAGTCAATATTTATAATTTGTTTCTTGTAGACTATTCATCATTATCATCCCCCTACGCCTATTGACGCAAAATTAAGACCTGAGTTAGATTTTCTGCCCTTAGATTTTAAAACAATAATTCTCCATTCATTTCCTACTCGACGTTTCATAATCCTTAGCCATCTAGGCCTAGGTCTTCCAACTCTTCTGGTGCATTTTCATACTATTAAATTTTAACAGAATTTATCCTATTCGAGACATTACTATAATGCTGAACTTATAACTTCTTTATGTATTTACTTATGGCACAATTAGATATCTATTACTTATATCTATCGCTCTAACTTCTATCTTCTTTGTGTGTTTACTTATGCCACAATTGAATATCTATTACGGGCATTCATTGCCCTTTTTTATGAATTGGTCAGAATTCAGAGGATGACAACTGTACTCCGACTGCCTTTCAAACCTTGAAAATTTATGACATTACGAGCTCCCTCTTCGATAGTGTACCGTGTGTAGCCTACGCCTATATGTACGTTTGTGTTGGACTGGATTCGATTTATAGAATTAAGGTTAGAGGTCGGGTTATATAACAATGAGACTTCAAAACCACCATGATATGATAAAACTGTGTTTAAACTATAGAATTTAGTTAAAAGAAAAACGAGAAGATAAGCACATTCACACGATCAAAGATACCATTCACACACACACACACACACACACACACACACACACACACATATATATATATATATATATATATATATATATATATGTATATGTGTGTGTGTGTGTGTATACATACACAAAAACATTATATATGCAGTATATAGGCCCATATATATATATATATATATATATATATATATATATATATATATAATATACTGTATATATATATATATATATATATATATATATATATATATATATATATATATATATATATATATATATATATATAGATATAGATATATATATATATATATATATATATATATATATATATATATATATATATATATTATATATACAGTATATATATATATATATATATATATATATATATATATATATATATATGTATGTATATATATATATATATATATATATATATATATATATATATATATATATATATATATATATATATATATATATATGTGTGTGTGTGTGTGTGTGTGTGTGTGTGTGTGTTGAGAAAAATATTACTTGTAGATAACAAATATTGGTTGTAGTAACCTACTAGAAACGTTCCTGGTTGGCAATCTATTGGAAGGAGGTTCGAGACAAGCTCATGCTCAATAGTTTGTGTAGTTGTATTTACAACCTTACCCTCGTTGTGAACAAGGGATGGGGAGAAGGTTCGGGGTAGACTCAAGGTCTACCTTGATGGAAAGTGGCTTAAGCATTGATTGTATGTATATAGGGATAATGTGGTCAGTCTATAAGGCATTGTCCTGCCCGTTGCCCCCGCCGTTCATGGATGACCTTTAAATTGCGTTTACACCAATACACTTTTTCTGAAAATATAATAGACGGTGTTGTTTCATAAAACCATTTTGTTGGGACATACGTTATCCCTTACATCATTCAATAAATCTTTTGTGTGACACCCAAAATATCGTAATTAAGGACAATTTGAATTTCCAGCAATTAACATAATTGCCTCAAAATTTTTTGATTCGACAAATGGGTCTCTACAGTGCATTCTATACATATACACGATTCTCCCATAATATGTAAATATGGATTCATATTTTCTAAAACCTTATAAAACCCTTATAAGGGAATAGCATATCATTTATAAGCCCTGCAATCTTGTTCTTTTTCTGTAACCTGAACAAATAATACTTCAAGTCATGTATCATAAAATGAGATTTATAATTAACATTTAGAATAGGCCTACATTTGATAAAAGAAACCATTGGGATGATGCACTTCTACAGTCCTCGGTTCGTAAAAAGTTAGATATTTCGCTTGATTTCACTTGTAATGTGCAAAAGGCACGGCTCGGATTGTCTTTCCTTTTTCCACACAGGTGCTGTTGTTGCTCTGGCCAGAGAACAAACTGCCGAACGAACAAGCAAATTATGACTTCTCATCGCCGGAGGACACAAACCTCCCTTTATCGTTACTTGCAATATCATCCCTGTTTGCGCTGTCAGTCGTCTCTCTCTTCTAGCAATTCTGGATCTCATGACTCTATAAAAGAGGAAATGACGGAGAATGAGATTCAGGAATTTTGTGAATTGTGAAGATTCCTGCACGATGATTTTCATTCCTTAAACTGTAGGTATTTCCAATAAATGAAGACAAATTCATATAACCCCCATTTCAAGGTCATGTGGCGGAGATTTGATAATAATAGACCATATTTCAACATTATCTTTGGCCTTGAATATTTTTTTTCTTTTATTAAGAGAAACATCTTTTCATAAATCTATTCAAACGCTCAGGCAAAAACTCAGATGCATTTCTATTGATACCGATGACTACTTTTCCTACAATGAAATCACTCGAATAGACGAAATTCTTCAAAGGTCACTCTTCCTAGAAAACAAAATGACGGTGGCGTCATGGTTCCTAGGATCTCGTGTAGTTTACTAATCAATAGATCCTGTCAGAGGGATATACAATCTGCGCCGCATATGTGTAGGACATATGATTGATAACATGATAAACTTTTAATATTCTCTTTTGACTATTTTGAATAACTAGGCTACCAGCGAGACCTAATGAGAAAGGTTTTCACAATAGTTCACATGAGGTCTATTAACATCCGTGACGCTGCGATAGATTATCGGAGACCCCATATGTCATCCCTTGCTTTTGTTCTTTTTGAAGGATCATCATTTATACATATTACAAAATGGCGTCCGTCTGTATATAAAACGTGTGTGTACAATGAAAAATAATGGCTAGGCTGTCCACGATCACTAATTCAAAGCTCATGCGCACTTCTTGGTTCTTCGATTGCACCATACCTTGTCATAGCAAAGAAACAATTTTATAAAATGATCATTGTTTTTTTTTTTAATGGAAATTAGTATCGCATTGACTTGAATGCTTTAAGAAAAATGAGTCAGCCTATTTTGGTATGTACATAAAGTACATTAATTTTCTTCCGCTTATACAGTTGGCTGCGCACAAAGATGCTAAAATTAACTCGACCACAAAAGAATCAATATCAATTGTCAAATAATCAGTCTGACAACGATAGACCAGACAAACAACGACTTTTAATATCGTGCAATATCCAACAACTCGAGTTTCTGTGATAATGATGCTAGTCAAAATCTAATTTAATAATTAAACTTTGAAGTGGGATGACTTGTTTGCTTAAGTAAAACAGGAGAAGAATGAAGGAAAGAGATACAAAATTCACGATGGATTTCCTCTGTCACCTATCCTTCGTAATTAAATTTTGTATCCAGAAATATAAAAAAATCCTGCCATTGGTTTCCTATCTCGAGCCATTACTCTCTTTCTGCGATACTGGGATACTTGGCCTAATACAAATAAATACACATGGAAATATCAGCCAATCTGTTTTATGAAAACATACACAAACACGGGGAAAAAATGGTTATAATGCCAAAATTGTCTGAAAAAAAATGTGATGTATAAAGTTAACTATGAAATGACAAAATATTACGGAGTAAATATTTTCAGCTGGTAACCGAAAACTCATCTATTAATACTGACAGTAAAAAAAAAAAAAAAAAAAAAAAAAAAAAAAAAAAAAAAAAAAAAAAAAAAAAAACCACACACACACACACACACACAAAGCTTTACGGGAATTGCTTAGTGCAGTTTTTGAAAGAGCTTAGTCGTCCATTTTTATATTTAATTTTTTTTTCTGTATTTTTGAAGACGATGCCGAAGTTATCTTTAATGATGTTTCTTAATGCATAGTTTCCATTTCCATGAAATTATTTTCAGTAATCCTAAATCAAATTTGCTGTAACCTGCGTGAGTGAATAATAATAATAATAATAATAATAATAATAATAATAATAATAATAATAATAATAATAATAATAATAATAATAACACTTAAGCACTTCCATCTCTTCTAAATAATAACCAATAATAACGAGCAAGTGTCGGGATATATATATATATATATATATATATATATATATATATATATATATATATATATATATATATATATATATAAATATATATATATATATATATATATATATATATATATATATATATATATATATATATATATATACAGTATATTATTATTATTATCATTATTATCATTATTACTATTATTATTACTATTATTATTACTTGCTAAGCTACAACCCTAGCTGGAAAAGGAGGATGCTTATAATATGTGTAGGGGCCAAAACAGGGAAAATAGCCCAGTGAGGAAAGGAAACAAGGAAAAATAAAATATTTTAAAACAGTAACAACACTAAAAATAAATAATTTCAATATAAACTATAAAAAACTTTAACAAAACAAGAGGAAGAGAAATTAGATAGAATAGTGTGCCTGAGCGTACCTTCAAGCAAGAGAACTCTAACCCAAGGCAGTGGAAGAGGCTATGGCACTATGCAAGACTAGAGAACAATGGTTTGATTTTGGAGTATCCTTCTCCCAGAAGATCTGCTTACCATAGCTAAAGAGTCTCTTCTACCCTTACCAAGTGCAGTAGTTAACCCCTTGGGTGAAGAAGAATTGGTTGGTAATCTCAGTGTTGTCAGGCGTATGATTACAGAGGAGAATCTGTAAAGAATAGGCCAGACTATTCGGTGTATGTGTAAACAAAGGGAAAATGAATCGTAGACAGAGAGAAGGATCCAATGTAGTACTGTCTGGACAGTCAAAGGACCCCATAACTCTCCAGCGGTAGTATTTCAATGGGTGGCTGGTGCGCTGGCCAAGTTACTATATGCGTATATATATATATATATATATATATATATATATATATATATATATATATATATATATATATATACACACACACACACACACATATATATATATATATATATATATATATATATATTTATATATATATATATATAAATATATATATATATATATATATATATATATATATATATATATATATATATATATATATATATACTGAAACGCCAACGGGGAGGAAGCAGTCATATCCTAGTGAGAGCCAAGATCTACATATAGGCTAGCATACACTAGGGTATATATATATATATATATATATATATATATATATATATATATATATATATATATATATATATATATATATATATATATAATGTATGTGTGTGTATATATATATATATATATATATATATATATATATATATATATATATATATACTGTATATATGTATATCATCTCCTCCCACGCCACCTATTGACACAAAGGGCCTCATTCAGATTTTGCCAGTCGTCCATATCTTGAGCTTTTAAATCATCACTTCTCCCTTCATCATCTACTTCACGTTTCATAGTCCTCAGCCATGTAGTCCTGGGTCTTCCAACTCTTCTAGTGCCTTGTGGTGCCCAGTTGAAATTTTGGCGAACTAATCTCTCTTGAGGATTGCAAAGAGCATGCCCAAACCATATCTATCTACCCCTTATCATGATCTTATCCACATATGGCACTTGAGTAATCTCTCTTATAGTTTCCCTTTTAATCCTGTTATTCCATTTCACTCCTAATATTCTTCTCAGGGCCTTGTTCTCAAATCTACTAAATCTATTGGAGATTGTTTCATTGTCATACCACGACTCATGTCCATAAAGTAACACCGTTCTCACTAAACTGATACATAGCCTGATTTTATATGTAATTTTAGGTGATTTGATTTCTAAATTCTACTCAACGTAGCCATTGTCTGATTTGTTTTTTTTGAATCTTTCATTGAACTCAAATTCTAAAGCTCCTGTATTAGCGATCACAGTTCCTAAATATTTAAATGATTTCATCTCATTAAGCATTTCTCCTTCCAATGATATTTCATCTTTTATTGCATATGTATTGCGATATTTCATGCACTCTGGCAAGCAAGCTTTGCAAGTCCTGTGGCGTTTTGCTAATGAGGAGAGTATCATCATCCGTAATATCCTGTTACCAATGTAGTCCCATCCATAAGGTGAGTTACCTAGCGGTCCCGTTTTCTACACTCACGCGCATGACGTCACCTGGATAGTTCAGCCAGGCGACATATAGGCGGGAAATATGCATTTTTCTTTCTTTTTTTTTTTTTTTAACAGGCGTTCTTGTTTTCTTTTGCGTTGACAGATTCATAATGGTTATGTTTGTAATATATGGTTGCTCCAATTCTTATAAGACCACTATAGCTGTTGGTGGTGAAAAGTAAATAGATTTTCCCGTTTCCCAAAAGATGCAGAACTAAGTAAGAAGTAGGTGAATATATGCAAAGAAAATGATGGTATCAATGCCAAATATGCAGTAATTTGTTCGTCACATTTCCAACCCAATGATTTTTCCAGAAACCATAGTCACGAGTTGTTCAATTGTTGCCCTAAGACTGCCATACTGACATAAAATCTTTATAATAATGTAATTACTATTGGGGTTCGGGTAAGCCTATCACTAATATCTCGTCACTTTAGTTTCATTTACTAGGCATTTGTTGCATTTAGCATTTTGGGCAACTCGGTGAACTGTATATGAATAGGCTCACTTAAAAAAAAACACGAGAATATATGGATATATCAATCATATTCCTCATCCAAGTAAATATTTAGCTACGATGGGAAGAATGTTTCTGAAGATGAGAGAGAGAGAGAGAGAGAGAGAGAGAGAGAGAGAGAGAGAGAGAGAGAGAATGATTATATTAAGATTTTTTAATAAAATATAGGAATAAAGCTTTTGACATGCGTGAATTTTTATTTCCATTGTTATTATATTCCCTATCATAATATGTATTTTGGTATTATAGTCATAATGACATTAATATCAGCCTAATTTCTTAAATGCAATGTCCGGAATCCAAAAATAGGCACAAATAATAAGGCTGTTTGTACAGGACGGCTCTCAAATAAACGCTCGGAATTCTCCAGGTGACGTCACAGAGCACAGCCGAGCTCCCGGCACCATGCGCGGTAACTCACCTTATCCTATTCTATCTTGGGGAAAACCCCGTAGTGCCCAACGGTACGCCTACTGTAGAATACAACTTTTTCGGTACTGTATAATGTATATTAACACACACACACACACACACACACACACACACACACACACACACACACACATATATATATATATATATATATATATATATATATATATATATATATATATATATATATATATATTATATATATATATATATATATATATATATATATATATATATATATATATATATATATATGTGTGTGTGTGTGTGTGTGTGTGTGTGTGTGTGTATGTGTAATCATCATCATCATCTCCTCCTATGCCTATTGACACAAAAGGCCTCGATTAGATTTCGCCAGTCGTCTCTAGCTTGAGCTTTTAATTCAATACTTCTCCACTCATCACCTCCTACTTCGCGCTTCATAGTCCTCAGTCATGTAGGTCTGGGTCTTCCAACTCTTCTAGTGCCTCGTGGAGCCCAGCTGAACATTTGGTGAACTAATCTCTCTTGGGGATTTCGAAGAGCATACTCAAACCATTACCATCTACCCCTCATCATGATCTCATCCACATATAGCACTCGAGTAACCTCTCTTATGGTTTCATTTCTAATCCTGCCCTGCCATTTAACTCCCAATACCCTTCTGAGGGATTTGTTCTCAAATCTACTAAATCTATTGGAGATTGCTTCATTGTCATACCATGACTCATGTCCATAGAGTAACACCCGATCTCACTAAACTGATATATAGTCTGATTTTTATATGTAATTTCGGGCGATTTGATTTCCAAGTTTTATTTAACCCAGCCATATTCTGATTTGCCTTTTTCAATCTTTCATTAAACTAGAATTCTAAAGACCATGTATTGGAAATCATTACCAAATGGGAAAATAATGAGGTATATTGCCCTCATATAATACACTTCTATATTTTCACTCTTAGTTTCACGAAGTACATCAAGACAGTACTCGATTTCATACCATGTTTCTTATAGCGTAGCCATATCAGGGATGGCAATGCAATTAGTGATATCTCATGTCTTTGATTCACAATATATTTAAGAAACCTCATTGAAGGAAGCCCTTGGGAGTGATATCTTGTGAATAAGATGGCCAGAGAATTGGGGCATCCTTTGAAATCCACCAGTCTGGAAATGTTTCAAGAATCCACGAACTTCCAAACACCAGTGTGTTGGGGGCACCATCTTGCTGGAAAACAGGGTTGCCAGGTTTTCTAAATGAGAAAACGCCAACTTTTAAACAACGGAAGCTCTAAAAGACCAAACCATTAGTAGAAAAAGGACATAAATTATAGCATTGATGGTTAATCAATTTTTAAAAAAGGCCAAATTGAGATATTTGGCACGTAAAAAAGCCAGAATTAAGGGGTTTGGCCCCAAAGAGGCCAATCTGGCAACCCTGTGATGGTTGATGGAAGGTCATCTAGTTTTGGTGCTCCTTAAGGTAACGTCCCTGACTGGAGAACGCCAGACTGGGGTTCGAGTCCGGCTCAAACTCGTTAGTTTCTTTGGATGATGCAACCTCGCCATCCTTGTAAGCTAAGGATGGGGTGTTTTGGGGGAACCTATAGATCTATCTGCTGAGTCATCAGCAGCCATCACCTTGCCCTCCTTGGTCATAGCCTGGGGAGAGAGGAGGCGTTGGTTCTAAATCATAATGTGTATATGGCCAGTCTCCAGGGAATTGTCCTTTTAGATAGGGCAATGCTACTGTCCCTCGCCTCGGGCATTCACGAGTGGCCTTTAAACCTTTAAAAGGTCAAGGTAAACATCTGATGTAATTGATGTCTTGTGGAAGAAAATAGACCAATGATT
>NC_090765.1:21938348-21940848 GCF_036898095.1 Palaemon carinicauda | reverse complement strand
ATAATTGTCCATCAGATTTTAAGCCAATTTACTACAGGAGATACGTAGATGATACATTTATAATGTTAAAAAAGAAGGAAGATGCTGAAAACTTTTTGAATTACATGAATTCACAACATCCAAAAATCAAATTTACGATAGAAAAAGAACAGGATAATCAAATCCCCTTTTTAGATATTTTAATAAAAAAATCAAATAACGGTATAGACACCAACATTTACAGAAAACCTTCTCACACGGGACTCGGAGTTAATTTTTTGAGTAGATGCTATGCTAATTTTAAGTTAAACACATTTAGCACAATGTTTTACCGAGCGTTTAGATTAACGTCATCTTTTGAAAATTTTCATAAGGAAATATGTTTCCTGGAGAAATTCTTTTCCAACAATGGTTTCCCATCCAAAACATTCTATTACAAACTCAGAACTTTCCTTAACAGTATATTTTGTCCTAAACCAAAGAAATTTGGTCCAAAAAAAGTTGAACTCTTCATCAAATTACCATATTTTAATGATGAAACAAACAAATATATTAAAATCAGAATACGTGAAATCCTGAGTAAATACCTACCACAAATTAAACAGGATTTAATATTCTATAATTACTCCAAAATAAAAAGTTTTGTTAATCATAAAGAAAAGCTGCAAAAGACCTTTGAACTCAATGGTGGTTTACCTGTTTAACTGTCCAAATTGCCAATTAGCTTATATTGGCTCCACGAAAAAATGCATTTCATCTCGCAACTAAGATCACAAGGGAATTAGCAGCCGAACTGGCAGAGCCTTGTCCAAACCTTTACAGTCCAGCAAACGAGACCATTGCGTAAGTGTTCATTCTCTTTGGACAACTTTTCAATAATATACAGAGGCTCATATGAAAATGAAATAAGAATAGCAGAGTCAATTTTTATAAAATCTAAAAAGCCACAACTTAATCAAGAAATTTCTAGTTTTCCTTTGAAGATTGCCTCATTATGCCTTTTCCCATTCTAACTTAGAATTTATTTGTTTGTTTACAATATTTATGTACAGCTTGCTCTTTATTGTTTTACTTTCTTTTACCCAGGAACATGATTATGAACACAGAGATGTTTGAAACGTTGTTATTTGTTGGTGACGGAAATAAATTTAAGAATGTTTGGCGTTGTCGTAATTCTCCAGTTCCTTATTAAACTGAGGTTCCCTTCCACCCGCTCAGTATCGGATATTATTATTATTATTATTATTATTATTATTATTATTATTATTATTATTATTATTATTATTATTATTATTATTATTAGCTAAGCTACAACCCTAGTTGGAAAAGCAAGATGCTATGAGCCCAAGGGCTCCAACAGGGAAAAATACCCCAGCGAGGAAAGGAAATAAGGAGATAAGTAAACGAAAATAAGAAGTAATGAAAAAATAAAATAAAATATTTTAAAAACATTAACAACATTAAAACAGATATTTGATATATAAACTATAAAAGGACTAGTAAGCCTGTTCAACATGAAAACATTTGCTGCAAGTTTGAACTTTTACACCCAGGGTCTAGGCATATTGCAATTATACGGACGACGGAAAGTGGTTAAACTAAAAGCAACTTTACAGCTACCTGGATGGATGAAACAAACGGAAGTAGGAAAACTGACAATATATACATACACATATATATATATATATATATATATATATATATATATATATATATATATATATATATATATATATATATATATACTGTGTATATATATATATATATATATATATATATATATATACATATATATATATATATATATATATATATATATATATATATATATATATATATATATATATATTTATAAATATATAATTTCAGAGGCCGCTTATAGGTATATCATCGCTAAACCTTTCATTGTCAAGCTAGACAAAAACATTGACAGAAGCTTGCGAAAAAAAAAAAAAAAAAAAAATACATATTGGTTAGTGGCTGCTGCCAAGCAGTTCATTGATCTGCACTTGCGTTGTCATGATAGCGGATTTACTGTACGGTATTTTCCTACGCTTCAGAAATAAATCCGTTTGATGTATTGTATAGGATGTCTATGACGGTTGCGTTTCAACTTTAACTAAATTCGATCTCTAGAGCAATTCAGTCTACATACAGTTTATGTTATACATAAACAGTACGACCACGCTTTCACACGCACACATACACACACTTATATATATATATATATATATATATATATATATATATATATATATATATATATATATATATATATATATATATATATATATATATATATATATATATATATCATCCCCATCTCCTCCTACGCCCAAGGTCTATATATATCTGGACCGTGCCTTCTAATAACTTTTTTTTCACAGTTGTTAATAATGAGGGAGATTTTTAATGCTGTACACGGAGAAGCTCTCATGGAGGGAAAAAATAGTTTTAAAAAGCTTTATTTAGAATTAAAACAGTCTGATATTGAAGTTCCTGACGATGTTATTGCTTTTTT
>NC_090765.1:21715848-21930848 GCF_036898095.1 Palaemon carinicauda | reverse complement strand
TAGAGTCCTTTCAATACGCGTCATCAAACTTCCGGTCCGCCATCTTGGAGGACATACAAAGACGCGTTCAGTGAATAGCTATGGTTGAACTGTTGAATATTTAGCCATTTCATCACATTCACATTCACACAATGCCCAGTTTTTGCGCTATTGTTGGCTGTGGGAATCAAGGACGAAGAGATGACAAGAGTTCCTACCGCATACCGGCAGTTATTCAGAATCAGGACAAAGATACAGAAGAATTATCCAAGTGCAGACGTGACTTGTGGTTGACCAGAATATCACGGGCTGATCTACGTGAATCCTCACTACCCTAAGCACGTATCTGTTCTGATTATTTCATATCAGGTCAGTCTCGGCTAGGCCCTAAAAGTGTCATTATTCCTGTGTAAACATGCTATATCCGATCGCATGGGTGACTTCAAAAGTATCATCGTCAGTTCAGTATGTAGTGTGTGTGGGGGAGGGGGCATCTCAATTTTTAAACATCTAAAGGGGCATCTCAGATTTACAAAACAAAAGTTAAAAGCACATATATTGGCTATATTAACAAAGGCTACTTACCTAGGTCTCTTTCGCCAAGGTGCTCATGCCTATATATAATTAAGTGTATATTTATATTTATTTTAATTTGTGTATTAAATTGTGCAGACATACAGGCCTATGCGATGAATAAACATTGATTATAAATAATAATAATAATATCTGAAAGCTGGTTTAATCCGAAGGGGTCTTCAGCTTATATATGAAACATCGAAAAAATAATTAAACTTGCGCATTTAATTGCAAGGAGGCAAAACGATCATCCAAGAGCATTACAATAGAGTTTGTCCATCATGTGTTTATATGTACATAAGAAATTATAGCATTTGTAACCAAACACAAACACAATGGTTAGGCATGAACTGATAAAGATGTGACATAATAATGCAAAACTTTTACATACATTTTGACAATAAAAAATTATAATACACAAGGTTAGGCTAAATGATCAATATTAGCATTATAATTATAAACACTCTCTTCATCGGCCCAGTGTTTATCTAATTTTGGACTTAAAAGCATTAAAGGGAAAAACAACAAATTCTGAAAGCAGATTATTCAATGGAAATGTATGCCCACTCATGTTCTGGGTTGGCCGACAGTACCAAGTAGTTCACCATATCAATGTATGAAATACTGGGAAAATCCTCAATATTTTGACTGAATGAATTCTGCATCTGGTATGGATCTAGGCCATCAATTAGATCGAGTTTCTGCTTGTAAAAACGCTTATCATCACCCGACAATTGTTTGACAAAGTCGCTCTCATTGTCCATATTCGCTGTAGCAGCCGCCATGTTTTCGCTTTGTATGCCCTCCAGCATGGCCGCCAGCGATTCCCAGTGACGTCATTGAAAGCACTCTATAGCCCAGTGAGGAAAGGAAACCAGGAAATAAGACAAGTAATAAGATACTTTAAGAACTGTACCAACATTAAGATAAATATGTCATATATCGGCTATAAAAAACTTTAACAAATTAAGAGGAAGATAAATAGGTAGGATAGTGTTATGGCCCTTACCTTAACAGGGATTTTGCCTACTAAACCTGTTAGGCCTATAGGACATTTGATTGAGTTAGATTACAGGGATGGGTCCTTATCTAACTTAACCTAACTTAGGGCACCAAGTTCGTAGCTGTGGTTGGAGGGTCTTATCCCCGGGACCCCTCACCTAATTTGACTCGGGAGTTATTTTTAGATTATAGGGTTGTGTTCTAAGCTAACCTTCGAGGTCCTTGCCAGTGTGACGGTCTGAACGATCCCCCAGTCTCAGAATTCTCCTTGACATTGTATAATGGTTCTTTTCCGCCATTAGCTCGCTTCTCTCGCATGAAAATAAAACATCAAGCTCGTATGCACTGGCAAGCGGTAATGTTGAGCTGCGCACGCTAACATTACAGGAAAATAAAACATCAACCTCGTATGCACTGGCACCCGGTAATGTTCGCGCATGCGTAGATTATCAAGGAGAATTCTGAGACCGGGACATCATTTAGACCGTCACACTGGCTGGTTGCTTTTCTCTTCCTACCCCCCATAACCATTGTTGTACCAATCTAAAATAGGGTGCCAGGTCCTTACATGGCCTACAACACAATATACTAGTCAAAATCAGTTGTAACATGGTGTAAAGCCAAACTTCCCAAATTTTATTATGCTGTACACCACCTTTTTTATGTTAAATAAAAGGATTGAGCCTAGGTTATGTAGTAACAGAATGAGATGTAATTTTGAGTACAGTACTGTAATGTTTATACCTACACGTGTAAAACTTTTACCTCTTTATAGTATAGATATCAGTGAAGCTCAATTACTTGGATTATACTTTTATAACGAGGTGTAAGCAGTGGCCGTTAGTTACTTGTCGGGACGGGAGAAGACCCGCCACCCTGCTTGCTCACTGACCAGTCACTGTGATTTCAGCCATCTGTGAGGATAGATTTTATTCCACTGGCTGGAGTGTTTTGGCCGTTTAATTCCTTTCTCTTTTTCTTTCCAGGGTGTTTGTGATCATTTGCTGTAGTGTTATGCCTGCGGATTCATGGACTTTCCCTGGGGTGTTGGAACTATGTTGCGGCACTTTCATAAGTGCAAAAGAGAAGGATCCCCATCTATTGTGCTTGCTCTACCTGCAGAGAACACTCCTGGTGTCAGGAGTCTCTCTCTGTGATAAATGTTGGGAGTGGTTACCCTCCTAGTGGATTGTGTATGGTAGAAGGAGGAAGAAGAGGGCCAAAGGGACTCTTCGCCTTTAGGGACCTTTCCATAGTCAAAGAGATAATAACCTCTTCCTCTGACCTCTGGTAAGCTTTCCTTTGTCTTTGAAATGCTTCCCTCTGACCTCAGTACGCTTCCCTTTGACCTCAGTACGCTTCCCTCTGACCTCAGTACGCTTCCCTTTGACCTCTGTACACTTGCCTTTGACCCTGGTATGCTTCCCTCGATCCCTCCCCATCATACAGAAGAGTGGTGGCCCTTTGACTTTGGGACAAGCCTCGAGGCCGGAAGATCTTCCCATTTCCCCTAGAGAAACGAGGTGCTACACCTTCAGGAAGCGTCTTCATGTGGCTTTCAGGGTGACGACAACCTGTAAGTAATTTGGACCTCCTTAGAACTGCATGGTACCCTTCCAAGAATTTGTTAGTAATGGTGCTTGCTTCGAAGGAAGTGCAGGAGAATGTTTCTGCTCTGGCACTGGACACCTTAGGCTTGTCCTCTTTCAACAGTAGAGAGGAGATACTACCATCATACCAGTCTCTGTGTCCCGTTAAGAGACCAGTAGAGGAGACCTGCTCTGGGATGAGTGCACTACCTGTATTTGACACTTCTCTTTTGGATCTGTATGTTGACAAGCAACATGTCTCTCAACATGTAGGTATGACCATGCATGCACATGAAATATTGTAACTCACCTGTCTCCTCCAGACAACCCCTCCTATCTTGACCCTGTGAGGGTAGTTTGTTTAGCTCCAGTGTGTGCTGTTTGGGTTTTGGAGCAGGTGGATTACTTCCAGTGTTCATCACGTGCCTCGCCACACAGTGCATGACTCAGAGGCAGCCTCACAACTCTATGCATTGCCCAGACATGCCTTGCCTTGCTGTGCGCACGTCCAGGATGGAATTCAACTTTTAACCCTTTCTTTAGGAGAGTTTTAACGCCTTCGAGAGCTAGACCACACATCTTCAAGCTTTCATTCTTGATTATGACCTGCAGGTCAATCCTATAGACTTTCCTGACTACTGGAGTCATGATCATCTTGTGTCCTGTTATTCTTTTGGATGACCCCATCCCTCGAACCCATCATAGTTTGAGATCACCCAGGGTAGTTTCTTTTGTTAACAGATATCAAATGTCCCTGATCAAATTTTTGTTGATCTCACGCTTTCCATCTCTCCTCAGAGTCGAGGGGTTCCTAGTAGGGAACTTCTTCAGTCTCCTTCGGAACGGAACAGATTCTGTTTAGATCCCGAGTCCCCTGACACCTGGTAAGATAGGAGGTTTCCATCTAACTCCCTTTTCCGTTTCTCTTAGGGCTCATGCCTCATAGAATGTAAGGATCTTTGGTCGATACAGAAGAACAAAGCTTCTCATACCAGAAAGTGATTCTCGAGCTACCCAGGGAGACCATAACTTAGGATCCAAACCTGATCCAGAATAGCTGCTGAGAACAGCCCCTCTTGAAATGTATTTGTCTGTTGACTCCTTCCCACACTGCCCGGGTGCAGTGTTGGAGAAGGAAGACGTTGCCTTAGACCATGACGCTGAAGCTTCTGATGGTGCCTTTACTCAACATGCCTGACCTAAGGCTCCTGATACTGAGGAGGGTGAATCAAATCCAATTTTCTGCAAGTGTTGGCCTGGATGCGTCGGGTTAATAGTCTCTGGGAGGTGCCTTGCTGTTCTCCTAAGGGAAAGAAAGCAGTCATTGATAGGCTGTGGCGTGCACCTATGGGCACCAGACTTCGTCTAGAACGTCTGTGGTAAATTGTGCCCTCAGAAGCCCTAGATAAAGTCGACTTGCGAAGAAGGATTGTCTAAGGGCACGGAGATCCTCCTGGTTGATTCCTCCAGCCTTTTCTTGCCAGAGGAAGTATCATCTCATCCAGGAGGCTTTCCCTTTGACCTTACCTCTCGACCCTGTAGTTTCCTCTTTGGCTCCAGGTAGCACTATAGAATGTGTGGCAGCACGGCATGGCTATGAACATGAAAAGCACGGCAATAGCCACTCTTTAAGCAATTTCTTGGATTGACCACTGGCACGATACAGAGGGCTTTTTGGCTGATAAGGAAGACTTGACGGATCCTGATAAGTGTAACGCGTTTAATAATGTTGTCTTGATGGCCCAGAGCAGACAAGGTCAATGGTGCAACTGATGTAGGATAAAGTAAGGCCAACACCCCGCTGGGGCAGTAGTCCTCCTATGATGCCACCTGTGTGAGGATGCCTGCAACTCTGATGGATGAGATGGTGGTATCATGGAAGGGAACAGTGGATTGTAAACGTTCTTCAGTCCGGGTATCACCTCCTATTTAACTCTCCCCCTCCTCTGATTCAACCATCAGCAACATCAGTGTCCTACCGCCAGGGATCATAGAATGGCTTAGCCTTTCAGGCTGAAGTTCAGACTATGCTGGATAAGGGTGCCTTCCAAGAGGTCGACTATGATTCCTCAGGCCTCTTCAGTTGACTCTTTGCAGTAGAGAAGGCATCCAGAGGCTTGAGACCAGTTATAGAACTCTCAGACCTGAACAAGTGTGTTCTGCAAATCTCATTTAGCCTTTCTGTTATATGCTATAGAAGCGTCATTCCCCACACTCCTTATGAGGGAGTGTGTTTTAGCCAGGTAGACCCATTGATATATATGACCTGATCTGGATCGTATTGGGATTCAATCAAGTTAGCAAAACACGAATGGAGGAGGATTTCATCCATAAATAATTCCTGAGGTGATAATTTTACACAAAATATATAATCTCAAGTTACAAGGGCGCCTTTGATTATGATTACCTTACATTACTAAGCAAATGGTAATCGGTGCAGCACACGTTTGGCACCTGACCCCTCGTTTCACACTGTATGGGTCTATGAACAAGACTGCCTCCATTGAGTCATCGTACTCAAGGATATATTGCACTGGCATGGCTATGCTCAATCGTGATTGGTTTTCGACCTGATAGTTTCTCAAGAACCAATCGGGAAGGAGTTTAGTGACGCCTATACCCACGCTGACCTGTAACAGACTGTTTGGGGGTGCCAACCCCAGCATAACTGTTATTCCTTGTCACAAAGGGAAAAGCTAGTTGGCACTTAAACAGGGCAGCCATAGTTGCCACGATCAGTTCATATAGTACAGTATATGTTTCAGTGTTACTACACATATTTTCTGCTACGCATTCTCTGTTACATGGGCTGTGGACTTGCTGGTATTGTTAAACCCCATTTACAAGGTGTAAGGAATACTAACTCTGCAGCACTTACAAGGGTCCAAGTTTTCTCTGCAGCATTTACAAGGGTCCAAGTTTTCTCTGCAGCACTTACAAGGGTCCAAGTTTTCTCTGCAGCACTTACAAGGGTCCAAGTTTTCTCTGCAGCACTTACAAGGGTCCAAGTTTTCTCTGCAGCATTTACAAGGGTCCAAGTTTTCTCTGCAGCACTTACAAGGGTCCAAGTTTTCTCTGCAGCACTTACAAGGGTCCAAGTTTTCTCTGCAGCATTTACAAGGGTCCAAGTTTTCTCTGCAGCACTTACAAGGGTCCAAGTTTTCTCTGCAGCACTTACAAGGGTCCAAGTTTTCTCTGCAGCATTTACAAGGGTCCAAGTTTTCTCTGCAGCACTTACAAGGGTCCAAGTTTTCTCTGCAGCACTTACAGGGGTCCAAGTTTTCTCTGCAGCATTTACAAGGGTCCAAGTTTTCTCTGCAGCACTTACAAGGGTCCAAGTTTTCTCTGCAGCACTTACAAGGGTCCAAGTTTTCTCTGCAGCACTTACAGGGGTCCAAGTTTTCTCTGCAGCATTTACAAGGGTCCAAGTTTTCTCTGCAGCACTTACAAGGGTCCAAGTTTTCTCTGCAGCACTTACAGGGGTCCAAGTTTTCTCTGCAGCATTTACAAGGGTCCAAGTTTTCTCTGCAGCACTTACAGGGGTCCAAGTTTTCTCTGCAGCACTTACAAGGGTCCAAGTTTTCTCTGCAGCACTTACAAGGGTCCAAGTTTTCTCTGCAGCACTTACAAGGGTCCAAGTTTTCTCTGCAGCACTTACAAGGGTCCAAGTTTTCTCTACAGCACTTACAAGGGTCCAAGTTTTCTCTGCAGCACTTACAAGGGTCCAAGTTTTCTCTGCACCACTTACAAGGGTCCAAGTTTTCTCTGCAGCATTTTCAAGGGTCCAAGTTTTCTCTGCACCACTGACAAGGGTCCAAGTTTTCTCTGCAGCATTTTCAAGGGTCCAAGTTTTCTCTGCACCACTGACAAGGATCCAAGTTTTCTCTGCAGCATTTTCAAGGGTCCAAGTTTTCTCTGCACCACTGACAAGGGTCCAAGTTTTCTCTGCAGCACTTACAAGGGTCCAAGTTTTTGGTATCCCGGGATAGTATCCAACTAGTTGGAATAGGAATTTGCTCTTAAATAAAGGATGAAGGTTTGTATTTTTGTAGGAACAAATGGCAAATTTTGAACGTAATTTGTATTTTTTTTAACCTTAGTCCTTCACTTGAACTTTCCTGCCAATCACCAATCCCCTGCAAGTCCCAACTGCAATCAGAGTGACTGCTCAGTGAGCAAGCAGTGGGGCGGATCTTCCCCATTTCTAGCCAGTTAGACCTCGTTGTAAAAATTTAACTGCCGAATACTCCAGCTTCGCTGACATCTATCCTATATTAAGACTCAGGTTTGTATGGTTAGGAAAAAATATTACTTTCAAAATATGCCATATTTAACAGAAGACAAAATAACACACACAAAACTATAAACAATTTTAGTTTGGTAGAAAAAATAACTACAACTACCAAGTCTCAGGTTTGATGATTTTATTCTATATTCACTTACAGTATTGCAGAATCTTGTTCTGCTTATAGTAAATAAATTACTGTATCTGATTAGGTGGGAATATTTAAGTACAGTACTGTAATGTAGCTAATTGCACCTTATACTGTAGTTTTTCCATTTTATTTTTTCCTGACAGTATGCATTAGTAAACCCAGCTCTTGCATTGAAAAATGACTTCATTTGTTCATATGAGTACAGTATTGAGAACTTACCATAAATTTATTGTAGAGCAAAATTATATGAGAAATAGCAAGTTTTTATATCCAATGGAGTGCATAGTGTTTTCATGAAACCTTTATAAGGTTATAGTTAAAGAAAGGTGTGTTTTGATGACTAAAATCCATGTGAGATTTGGCTTTCAGAAAGCAGTAAGATAATTTTTAATAAATATATTACACATTTCCTTTCAGATTGTAAATATTTCATTTTCAATATTAAACTTAGCCGGTGATCATATATCTGTCAGCTCTGCTGCCCGACAGAAAAACCTAAGGACAAAATACGCCAGCGATCGCTATACAGGTGGGGTGTACATCAACAGCGCCATCTGTCGAGCAGGTACTTAGTACTCCAATGTCAACAAAGAACCAATTTTCTCTCTGTCGTGCCACTGGCAAGACCTACTAAATACGCTGTTACTAACTGGATTTGTTTTCACAACTATTTGGTGAAGTACACTATTCTAGTTTTGAGCTTTCGCTATGCAGGGGTTTTATCTTCATCTCAAAACTTGAACTCGTTTTGGATAGAATTATTTATGGTGACAAAGAGAGTATGGACTCTCTTTCACTTTTAAATGGCCGACCCTTCCCTTAGACGGAAGTGTGTTTAGGTTTTAGTAATTTTGCTTAACACGTTATAGATCTATTTATTTTATATCTCTCCGCCTTTATTAGGCCTCTTCGATTAACTTTCCATTTATTATAAACATATAAAAATAAATTTTTATGTTTTGTTTATATGCGACCTTTCCTGATAGTAGGCGGTCCTAACTTGGAACCGAAGTTAATCAACGTTGAGCCCGTTATATCGTCTTTAGCCTTTAAAGAATTTAAAACTTTTTAAATTTAATGTTTTATGAAAGAATTTCTTTGATAGTCTTCGTACTGTTTTCAAAGATGAACTAACATTTAGTTTTTTAGACTACGCAGTTGTTGACGTTCAGGACGTTCAACATGCGCTCTATCGTTACGATAGAGAGAGAGTATCACGGTTTCACTTTGCAGTAAGAGTAAATCGATTCTGACGTTTCGTTCATTCTTTCTTAGCTTAAATGGTTTAAATTCTAAAATTAAAGGAACTTTTTATTTGGAAAACCTTTCAGTTTTTTCCTTTAGCCAAATAATATGTTTTTTTGACGATATATAATGGGGCTCTTCTCTCAGGTGCGAAATCAAGAGAGAAAGAGAGAGAGAGATAGAGACGGAGGGAGAGAGAGGAGAAAAAAACGTTCCGTTCATGCGGGTAACGTTGTTCTTGTTACTCTCCTCCCTAGTCGCTGTACGGGGAAGAAGGTAAAACGTTTCTAGGGTTTTATTCTTGTCCCCAGGCTATGTGCGGTGAGAGATTGTAAACGTAGTTTATTTGAACTAGTGTTTAGTCTCTCCCAGCCACTGAATTCTTTATCTTTATATATGTTTTCTGTTTTTGCTAGTACAGTATTAATGAGCTGCATTATACGACTGTTTTCGCAATTACTACCTTTTAATGAAGGGTAGAATTGCGTGTTTCAGGTAGAAATCAGTAAAAGTTTCGATTTCAGTGAAATAAGTGCAAAACAGAAAATCGCAGTGATAAAGTGATATGCGCAAAGTGTTACAGTGTTGCGTCCGAGGGTTCGTCTGTTCGTGCCTGTCGTTCACCTAGTCCGGGACCTCTTGCAAGCTCCCAAGCCCAGGGGAGAAGTAATGTCGAACGACTTATGGGTTCGTCAGGCCTTGATCAACGAACAGACGTTTCCCTCCGTGGTTTCGGGCGTATCTACCCAAGATCGCCCCACCCACACTAAGACGAGAGAGCCCATTTACTTCTCGTCTGCGGAAGAGGTTTCTCGTAAGAAACCATGGACCAAGGTCTCGCAGCTTATTAAGCGCAAGTCGGTCCCTTCCGCACAAGTCCAACGGCCCAGTTGTAGCCACTGGGTCAGTTCGGACTCGCTGCAGTCTTCCGACGACTGCTCACCTCCTAAGAGAGGCAAAGCGGTACCGCAACAGGCAGTAACACCGTCTGTTGCCGCACCTGCTACTGTAGACCCTAAGTGGTCTTTGCTGCAGACCATGCAGACACAGTTAGCATCTTTTATGCAGGAGTATCGTGCGGAGAAGGTTGACGCTGCACCCGTTAGCCTACAACCAACCACGGTTGTGCGTACAGTAGACGCTGACGCTACCTGCTCCCGCACTCCGGCTGTGAGAGTTCCACCACCCATGCGCAGTGTACCCTGCCAGCCGCACGTTGACGTTCACAGACGCACGGAACCCTCCGTTGACGTTCGCGAGTTACCACAACAACAGGAGGGTGGAGTTAAGTTGCTTTGTTTTGACGCTGTGCGTCAACCTCCGCAACCCACGGTGGTTACCGCTACTCGCCCACAGCAGACTAGTCAGTCAGGAGTAGAAGCTTTGCTTCCCCACACAGCTATGGTTGTTGACAGTTCACAGACTGTCAAGCAGTTACATGACGTTGCCTTCTGGTCTGCTACTAATGCACCAGTGCTGTATGTCCTCACGCACCTGTTGTGGTTGACAGTTCAGTTGTTGACAGTTCACAGACTGTCAAGCAGTTACATGACGTTGCCTTCTGGTCTGCTACTAATGCACCAGTGAGAGACTCACTGAGATAACCTAGCTTTTATCGGACAAGGTTCCTGTAGATGAGAAAGTGCTGTTCTCCCTCCTACTGATATTCCTTTGAGGACTCTGTCATTTGGAGAGGAGCCTTAAGCTGCTTAGCCTCCTATGGACTTTAATTAAATCATGATGATTTTTTAAGGATCTTCGTCCGGATCTTGTAACTGCTGCTCCTCGTTCGCCTAAACGTCAGAACTTACACTAGGCCTAGCTACTTCGAAGCCGTTGTTGTTAAGCTAGTGCTCTCTCGCTCTCCCAGAGAGCGTTACGTTGGCTAGGCGACTGGTTTTTGCACCAGGAGGAGTTTTAGGGATACAGCCTTTGATTTCCCTTCTTTTAAACTGGCTTATAGAGCGAGAGTCTGATAGGACACGAGAGAAGTTCTCGGCTTGGGAGTTCATGCCTCTGCCCAGATAGACTTCTCAATTCTGGTAGACTCGCCCTGGCGCCTAGCCAGGAGACGCTCCAAGTTGTTTACAGGTCAACTTCTCAACTTTTGTCGAGCCTTTGAAGTTTTGCTGTACTATTATGTCACACATAACAAGGCTTCCAGGGATGGTAAATGGTTCCGCCTCAGTCGCTAACCCCGTCTGTTGCCACACCTGCTCCCGTAGACCCTAATGGGCTTTGCTGCAAGACATGCAGTCCAAGCTTGTGTCCTTGATAGAGGACTTAAATGCGGAGAAGAACCTTCTGGCCAACAACCTTCCAACCGGTTGGTTGTGCGCCCTGTTGACGCTGAGGTATCCTACTCGCGTCTGCCAGTTGAGGTGGTTCCTCCACCGATGCGACCCAGTGTGGGTTGCCAGTCGCACGTTGACGTTAAGCGACACTCGGAGGTGGTTGTTGACGTTCAGTGTGTCACTAGGAAGACGTTCAACAACCAGCAGAGGTGACTTGTTGTGACGCAGTGCGTCAACCTCAGTAACCCGGTAGGGTGTTGACTGCACAACCCAGACAGTCTAGACAGTTCGGGTTGACGCTGTACTTCCTCGCGTACCCATGGTTGTTGACAGTTCACAGACTGTGCAGCAGTGCCATGATATTGCGTCCGGCTCCGTCACGCATCCTCCAGTGCGACCGGATTCAGCGAGTCAGACGTTGCCCACTCCGTTGCCGTTTCCTCATCAGTTTCGGATGAGGAACCCTCTGATGAGGACGTTGCTGAACAAGACGATCAACCCCCAGCCCTGCTATCCATCCAGAAGATGCTGAAGAAGGAACGCTGCCCAGTCAGGCTGTGGATGAGTCTGGTAGGGACACTGTCATCCGTGGATCAATTTGTGTCACTAGGAAGACTACACCTCCGTCCTCTTCTATACCATCTAGCTTTTCACTGGAAAAAGGACAAGACGCTAAAAGCGGTCTCGATCCCGGTTTCCGGAAAGATAAAGTCTTGTCTGACTTGGTGAAAGGACTATATCAACCTTAGAGAGGGTCTTCCCCTGACTGTTCAGACTTCCAACCACGTTCTCTTCTCGGACGCATCGGACGTAGGCTGGGGTGCAACATTAGACGGTAGGGAATGCTCGGGATTATGGAACTCGAGTCAAAGGACAATGCATTTCAACTGCAAGGAGCTACTGGCAGTACGTCTGACCTGGAAAAGCTTCAGGTCTCTCCTTCAAGGCAAAGTGGTGGAGGTGAACTCGGACAACACCACGGCTTTGGCGTACATCTCCAAGCAAGGAGTGACCTACTCTCTGACATTGTACGAGATCGCAAGGGACCTCCTCACCTGGTCAAAGGTCTAGACATTTCACTAGTAACGAGGTTCATCCAAGGCAACTTGAATGTCATGGCAGATTGTCTCAGTCGGAAGGGACAAATAATTCCAACAGAATGGACCCTCCACAAGGATGTATGCAAGAGACTTTGGGCCACCTGGGGCCAGCCAACCATAGATCTCTTCGCAACCTCGATGACCAAGAGGCTCCCAATATTTTGCTCACCAATCCCAGACCCAGCAGCAGTTCATATAGATGCCTTTCTTCTAGATTGGTCTCATCTAGATCTATATGCATTCCCTCCGTTCAAGATTGTCAACAAGGTACTGCAGAAGTTCGCCTCTCACGAAGGGACAAGCTTGACGCTAGTTGCTTCCCTCTGGCCCGCGAGAGAATGGCTCACCGAGGTACTTCGGTGGCTAGTAGACGTTCCCAGAACTTCCCCTAAGGGTGGACCTTCTACGTCAGCCACGCGTAAAGAAGGTACACCAAGGCCTCCACGCTCTTCGTCTGACTGCCTTCAGACTATCGAAAGACTCTCGAGAGCTAGAGGCTTTTCGAAGGAGGCAACCAGAGCGATTGCTAGAGCAAGGAGAACATCCACCCTTAGAGTCTACCAATCGAAGTGGGAAATCTTCCGAAACTGGTGCAAGTCAGTATCCGTATCCTCGACCAGTACCTCTGTAACTCAAATAGCTGACTTTCTCTTATATCTGAGGAAAGAACGATCTCTTTCAGCTCCCACTATCAAGGGTTACAGAAGCATGTTGGCATCAGTCTTCCGTCACAGAGGCTTAGATCTTTCCAACAATAAAGATCTACAGGACCTCCTTAAGTCTTTTGAGACCACGAAGGAGCGTCGTTTGGTTACACCTGGTTGGAATTTAGACGTGGTACTAAGATTCCTTATGTCAGACAGGTTCGAACCGCTATAATCAGCCTCCCTGAAAGATCTCTCCTTTAAGACTCTTTTCCTGATATGCTTAGCCACAGCTAAAAGAGTCAGTGAGATTCATGCCTTCAGCAAGAACATCGGATTCTCATCCGAAACGGCTACATGTTCTACAACTTGGTTTTCTAGCCAAACACGAGCTGCCTTCTCGGCCTTGACCAATATCGTTCGATATTCCAAACTTATCGTATGGTTGGAAATGAACTAGAAAGAGTCTTATGTCCTGTAAGAGCTCTTAAGTTCTATTTAAAAACCTTTACGAGGCCCGTCTGAAGCTTTATGGTGTTCAGTTAAGAATCCATCTTTGCCTATGTTGTCAAAGAATGCTTTATCCTATTTTATCAGACTGTTAATACGAGAAGCTCATTCCCATCTGAATGAGGAAGACCAAGCTTTGCTGAAGGTAAGGACACACGAAGTTAGAGCTGTCGCAACTTCCGTGGCCTTTAAACAAAATAGATCTCTGCAAAGTATAATCGACGCAACCTATTGGAAAAGCAAATCAGTGTTCGCGTCTTTTTTATCTTAAGAATGTTCAGTCTCTTTACGAGAACTGCTACACTCTGGGACCATTCGTAGCAACGAGTGCAGTAGTGGGTGAGGGCTCAACCACTACAATTCCCTAATTCCATAACCTTTTTAATCTTTCTCTTGAAATGTTTTATTATTGTTTTTGGGTTGTCCGGAAGGCTAAGAAGCCTTTCGCATCCTACTTGATGTGGCGGGTGGTCAAAGTCATTTCTTGAGAAGCGCCTAGATTAGAGGTTTTGATGAGGTCCTGTTGTATGGGTTGCAACCCTTGATACTTCAGATCCTAGGGGTCGCTCAGCATCCTAAGAGGATCGCGAGGCTCCGTAAGGAAGACGTACTTAAAAAGGCAGAGTAATTGTTCAAGTCGACTTCCTTACCAGGTACTTATTTATTTTATGTTTGTTATTTTGAATAACTGCTAAAATGAAATACAAAATACTTAGCTCATAATAATGTAAAGATGTAATGCTGGTCTCTACCCACCCCCCTGGGTGTGAATCAGCTATATGATCACCGGCTAAGTTTAATATTGAAAAATGTTATTTTTATTAATAAAATAAATTTTTGAATATACTTACCCGGTGAGCATATATTAAAGGACCCTCCCTTCCTCCCCAATAGAGACCCAGTGGACCGAGGAGAAAATTGGTTCTTTGTTGACATTGGAGTACTAAGTACCTGCTCGACAGATGGCGCTGTTGATGTACACCCCACCTGTATAGCGATCGCTGGCGTATTTTGACCGTAGGTTTTTCTGTCGAGCAACAGAGTTGCAGCTTATATGATCACCGGGTAAGTATATTCAAAAATTTATTTTATTAATAAAAATAACATTTTATAATCAAAATATCATTTTTAGTTTGGTAGAAAAAATAACTACAACTACCAAGTCTCAGGTTTGATGATTTTATTCTATATTCACTTACAGTATTGCAGAATCTTGTTCTGCTTATAGTAAATAAATTACTGTATCTGATTAGTTGGGAATATTTAAGTACAGTACTGTAATGTAGCTAATTGCACCTTATACTGTAGTTTTTCCATTTTATTTTTTCCTGACAGTATGCATTAGTAAACCCAGCTCTTGCATTGAAAAATTACTTTTCATTTCATGTATTTTATATCCAATGGAGTGCATAGTGTTTTCATGAAACCTTAATAAGGTTGTAGTTAAAGAAAGGTGTGTTTTGATGAATAAAACCCATGTGAGATTTGGCTTTCTGAAAGCAGTAAGATAATTTTTGATGAATATGTTACACATTTCCTTTCAGATTGTAAATATTTCATTTGTAAGGACAATACTGTATTGTATTACTTTTATTCCAGGATCTATCTGCCCTCCTATGGGAATTGGCATTCTGCGATGTTACAGTATGAAGTATTGCCCATATGCACAGCGAACTCGATTAGTACTACTTGCTAAGAATATAAAGTAAGTCATTAGTGCCAGCCTGTATTTTGATTACTGTTTGTTCCGTAACCGAAATACAAACCACGCTATTTACAAAGGGTATTACTTTTAGCGTAGGTGAAAAGGCGAGCCATTAGAATTTAATGAGGGTGTATTACCCCCGCGCTAGTTAGCGGGGGGTAGGGGAGTGGTAGCTAGCTACCCCTCCTCCCCCTCACACACAGGTGAATACTCACTTTCACTTTTGGCTTGGACTGTGACAGACGTCTCTGTCTTGGTCCTCGCTTGGCAGCCATTGTTTGTTTTGTCTTTACTTAATCGCTTACTTTTCTTTTACTCTATATATATGTAAACATGTTTTCATGTTTGTATATATATTTGAGTATAGAAATAAGTAAGTTTCCTTTTCAGCTTTGTGTGTGTAGTGTACGATATCTACGTGGAGGCCTCGGCAGTTAGGCCACCACGGCGTATTTTTATGGGTGGCGATCAAGTTTGACTTATGTCTTTCTCTCTCTCTCTCTTGAGGTCGTTCACCCTTTTTACTACGTGTTACTACGGCCTTGTAGCTTCCTTTCCGTGTGGGGGGTTGCTACTCCTTACCGATCTAGTTCGTTTCTGTAATATGGCAACGGTGTGAGCTGTCTGGTTGAGTCCTGGGGATTCGGCTGTTGCTGCCTCCCCCCTTGTATTTTCGTCAGGGGCGTGTCTCCTTCTACTGGAAGTACTCCCGTGACGACGGACAGCTCTCCAGTTCATTTTAGAACTCTCAGGAGGCTTGCCATCTTGGGCGGGTAACTTTCCTTCCGAGGGAAGTTTTTCCTGTCCAGGCTTGAGGTTTTTCTCCTTTTGGGGGGTTCTTCTCTTGCCTTTTTTTCGTGCGACTATGCTCTTGGTGCTGAGCGGTCGCACCTGCAGTTTCGCTCAAGGGGCTGGGCAACTGCAGGAGCTCCTCTTCGGAGGATTGCTCCTTTTAGGTCACTGGCTGACCAGTCTCTTCCACGAAGTGTTTCTCTTTCGTTCGCGAGAGAGTACACTCATAGAGACTCCTCTTCGGAGGTTTCTTCTGTTGTAGTTGCTGTTGCTGTTGGCCTCCCTCGCCGTAAGGCCCACCGTCCGCCTCGTCGTAAGGGCCTCTCATCTCCCTATAAGGGTGCTTGAGGCGCCTTTTTGGATCTCCGTTTGCAGCCTACAACTCCTTTTTCTCGATCTTCCGCCTTGGTGCAGATGGACAGCAGTCTGATCTCGTCTTCCGACGGGCAACGGTCTTCCCGACGGACAACGGTTTTCCCGACGGACAGCGGTCTTCCGACGGACATCAGTCTTCCGGCGGACAACGATCTCTTCGGGGCAAAGGGTTGCCCCCACGGGGGTTCTTCCCTTGCGTTTCAGGGTTTCCCTGCGCGCCCTTCTGCTGTGTTTTCGCCTGCTCCTGCTCAGTGTTAGCACACAGGCGCTCTTCTGCTCATCAGCACTCTCCTGTTCGTCAGCACTTTCAAGATGATCATCTCTGCGGTTCCTGTTGGTTCCTGTTACGCGCCCTGTGCGCCCACGTTCGCCCTCGCGATCTAGAACTTCGGTTCAGGTCGGGGTCAAGGACTCTTCTTCTTTGCGCAGGCTTCCACCCGTAGCCTTCTGCTCGTCAGCGATCATCAGCTCGTCAGCGATCATCAGCTCGCCAGCGATCATCAGCTCGCCAGCAATCACCTGTCTCTCGGCGATCTCCGGATCGCCCACGTGTGATACAGCCGGCACGCCAACGTTCTCCAACACTTCTGAAGGAACATGGTTCGCCAGCTACTAGCTCACCTGCGCATGCTGATCGCCATCGCGCGACCCTCAACTGCTGATGCTGATCGCCATCGCGCGACCCTCAACTGCGGATGCTGATCTCCATCGCGCGACCCTCAAACTGCGGATGCTGATCGTCATCGCGCTACCCTCAACTGCGGATGCTGATCGCCATCGCGCGACCCTCAAACTGCGGATGCTGATCGCCATCGCGCGACCCTCAACTGCGGATGCTGATCGCCATCGCGCGACCCTCAAACTGCGGATGCTGATCGCCATCGCGCGACCCTCAAACTGCGGATGCTGATCGCCATCGCGCGACCCTCAACTGCGGATGCTGATCGCCATAGCGCGACCCTCAACTGCGGATGCTGATCGCCATCGCGCGACCCTCAACTGCGGATGCTGATCGCCATCGCGCGACCGCACACCTGCGGATGCTGATCACCATCGCTCGACCCTGCGCATGCTGATCACCATCGCGCGACCCTCAACTGCGTATGCTGTTCGCCATCGCGCGATCGCCCACCTGCACATGCTGATCGCCATCGCGCGACCCTGGCATGCTGATCACCATTGCGCGACACTCAACTGCGTATGCTGCTCGCCATCGCACGACCGCCGACCTGCGCATGCTGATCGCCATTGCGCGACCCTGGCATGCTGATCACCATTGCGCGACCCTGCGCATACTGATCACCATCGCGCGACCCGGCGCATGCTGATCACCATCGCACGACCCGGCGCCTGCTGATCACCATCGCGCGATCGCCCCCCTGCACAGGCTGCTCGCGATCGCTCACCTTCGCAAACTGCTCGACCATCGCGTCGGCATAACACAACGCGCCATCGCCAACCTGCGCATTTGCGCTCACCAGCTCACCACCGATCGCTTGTTGATCCATATCGCCAGCGGTCTTCCTCGCCCACGTGGCAGCGCGTTTCCTCGCCATCGCGCTAACGCTTGCGTTCGCCGCCTCGGACTCGCTCTCATCCACCTGCCCACCCTCACGACCGCTCGCCTGCGCGCCCGCGCGTCCGCTCGCCTGTGCGCCCGCGCTCCCACGTGCCTACACGTCTACGCTTATGCTCTCCAATGTTCGCCCACGCGCGAACCAACGGTTTTTCCATCTTGCGGACGGATGGTGTTCCGTCGCGCGAACCTACAGTGTTTCTTCGCACAAATGTGGGCTTATTTCTTGCAGTATCCATTGCTCGTCTATCGGTTATCGCTCGCCGACCACCAGCTCTCGCCCTTCCTACCACGCTCGCCCTCCTTCTGCGCTCCTTCGCTCACCTTCGTTTGCGTTACCGCGCATGAGTGCTTCCACGTTCGCCCACGCGAAAATCTTTTAATTTCCGTCGCGCGAGCTCCAGGGCAATTGCGACCACGATTCCCAATGGGGTTTTCGCAGCATGACCAGCCTGGCGAGTTCTTCTGGAGCGTATTTCCAGAACACGGCCTCACCCCGTAAACGCAGAGCATGGCACTTGCAAGAATAGGAGAAACTTAAGGGAGATCTGAGCAACACTCCTCTTTCCTGAACCTGGGTTAGCCCTTCCCCGTCATTACCTGGAAGGTTTTTTGGCGGGGGGGGGGGGGGGGTGCTTTCCGTTCGAGATTTCTCCATCGGACGAGGAGTGACTGCTTACCCCTTCCTCTGGGAGCTTACCAGGTTCTTTCCCTCCTCGGTTACGGCCCGAGGTTTGGTTCAAGGAAGCTACAGGAAGATCATGGGTACTTTCCTCCTCTCGAGCTCAGGCACCTTGGCCTTTCGTCGTTAAGTATCTAACTTGCGGACAAGCTCGATGTTGTACCATCTGGACGTGCTGACAGAGGGCTTCCTTCGTGTGTCTCATCTGTGGAGGTCGACGACCTCAGACACCCTTCCATCCTTGAGAAGAGTTTGTTTGTGCCCAAGGACAGAGACTTAGACAGCTGCTGTGCGGAGGAAATCGACTTCCGGTTTCACTCCTCCAAGGCGCTTTCTTCCAGACTCTGCAGGGCTCCAGCGCCCTTTTCTTTCAACCACGTCGGCCTAAGTTATTGGCTACGACAACTGGGACAAGGTGTCCAATTGCAGTTTCCTCCTGTCAGGAACAGATGGCACGGGAGACTTCCCCGGGGGGGCATAGTCCTAAAGGAGTTCACGAACTCTAGGATTGCAGGTTTTTCGCTGGGAGGATGCTTAAGGTTACTCATCCGAATGACAGCTTCCCGATGCCCATTCCCGCACAATTTCTGTGATTAGCCAAGGATATCGCGCCTGCCGTCTCTGTCAGCGAATTCAGTGTCTCTGAACCTCTTCCCATAGCGTCAGCAGAGTTGCCCGGTTGGGCAGAATAATCCATACCTTAGGCGAAGGTCTTCCTTAGGATCATCGACGGCTTCACCCCCGGCCCCCTCAGTCGATCCTTTCTTGTAAGGAAGGATCTGAGAGGGGATGTCCGTAGTCGACCTCTCAGCCCTGATCAAGTTTGTCGAACAAACTTCGGCCAGCGTAGACCAGCAGAATCGACCAGACTGGTAACGAGGCGACAGGACTCCTTAAACCCTGGATCGGAAGGACGGGTACTTTCAGTTTCCATTCCATCCATCTTCCAGGGTGCTCGTCGAATTCAGCCTAGACTGCAAGTATTCCTGCTTATGATGCAGTGTGGCTATCCCGCCGTGGCATAGCAGGTTTGTTTCCCCAGAGAACTCTCCCTGCCTTCCTCTTGGCCGCTCAGGTGCAGGCTTCCGCCTCCTCTGCTGTTTGGAGGACTGGTCAACTCCGGTAGGCTCGGGTTCGACCTTCTTCAGCGCCGGGACAAGCTTCCGGATGCTTACCATGAGTGTGGGCTCATGGTATTTTGCTTGGAGCCTTCTCTTCCTCTGCCTCAACATCTGGAGTATCTGGCCATGATATTGAGTCAACGGCCTTACCACGTTGGAAACCCCGCTTCTCGTCTGTCCAGCGAGGTTAAGCAACGTTGGTGCTTGGATGGGTGACCACCTGGGGACGCCAGATTCTGTTACCACATCCTCCGAGCCTTCCTCTCGGTTGACTGTGGCAAGACTGAGGAGAGCCGCAGTACCTGTTCTCAGTCAAGCAGGGCTTTCAGCCCTACCTTGGAACGTTTCCTAGTTCTCCTTTCCTCATTGACCCGTCTATAGTCCGAACGGTCGCCTCAGGATAAGTTCCATGTGGGGCGATCCAAGTTCCGGTGGCTTCAGGCAATGTTTAACCGGACTCCCTGGCCCTAGGGGACCAGCGGAACTATTAGACCTGCAATGGGTGTTGACCTATGGAGCCTCTTGATGGTAGTGGATATTCTCGTCCTTTCCCCACATTCTTGATGCGGTTCTCGAACTCGTCAAAGGAAAGGGGGGGGGGGGGGCATGTTCCGGTCCAGGCCTATGGTCAAGACCTGAAGGATACCTCTCCATCATTCAGGCAGGCTTAGGGGCCTTAGTCTGGCCCCTCTTCAGATCCTACAGCTCCTGCCGAGTCGCCCCGTTGTGCGTCGACTTCATTCTAACCATCAGGGGACGCATTTTCACACCTTCACATCTTACAGTAGAGATACCGGGATGATTGGGATTCTCTCAATACCTCCATCGGCTCTCTCATTCCAGGCAGGGGAATGTTTCTCTCAGACTATCCGAGCAGAGATTCGTAGAGAGAGTGTACCTGGGGGTCTTTGACCTTGGGTAACCAGCAAGTGCTGGTCTGGGGGACCTGATCGCGACAGCTTGGAACCTCAAGCTTCCGCTATTCTTCCCCCCAGTCTCAGACCCCGAGACTCTGGCAAGATGCATTCCGGTGATGGTGGGACAACTTCGACGCCTGCGTCTTCCCTCCTTTTTGTCTGTGGACAATGGGTCTCAACAAGACCAGGTTGTCTGTCAACCTTTCAATGGGAGAGCTCCACTGGGACTATGCGCAGAACGGTTTCTGGACCCTCTGCTTCCCCTGACGGAACTCCCGGGAGAGCTTCTCCCACGGCGCAGACTACTCAAGCAACCACACTGCGACATCTCTCCCGAACCGGGGCGTCGCTTCGGCCTAATGCCTGGAGACACTACGCTTCCTCCTCAAGAAGAGACAACCCGCTACAGTCGCGGTACGGAGGTCGCGTCTTCGGCGATAGTCATCCAGGGGTCTCCCAGACAAAGTGAAGAGTCTAAGGTGGTTGGTGCCGTGGGAGATATACCTCTTCCCTTGAGGCCTCTTCTCCAGCAATAACGGTCTTATTGCCTTTCGGCTGGAGGAAACTCCTTTCCGCTCTCGGCAATGAAGCCTGTCGCTCAGTCTTTCCCTGACCTTCAGGCTTAAAGGAATAACTTTTTCCTGCCCGCTGGATCTATCCTCGCTCATGCGAAGCTACGATCGTCCCTGCCCTAGTCGGAGGAAGACCTCCAACTTGGAGCATGGCTCGAACTTTTAGTCCTTTAAGAGATCTTCTCAAGACCCTTTACGACAGGCCTCGGATTGTATTCCGCCTTGGGTCTTCTGCTCACTCTGGCCACGGCCAGTGTGTAAGCAATCTTCTTGGTCTCTTACTACTCCCCCCTTTCTAAGGAAGAGGGGAAGGCAACATTCAGGCTCGCTCCTGAGTTGTTGGCTAGACTCAGAATCTGAGGGTCCCGGCCCTTCGGTCCGATTCATTCAAGATTTCGAGTCTCCATTCTGTATCTGATGTCCCAAGACCTTCTCTTTCTTGCCAGTAAAGGAATCGAGAGGTTAGCGCTGGGAACAGCTGCAGTTTGTCCTCAGTTGCAACCGATTTGGGAGCACAAGGAGGACATGGGGGGGAGAGTCACCAGTATACCTCTTCAGCCCGGACTCAAGGACATTCATCTCGACCTGTCTCCAGACCCTCCCCCGTCACGTCGCCCTACAGCACGATGTTGGATACATCGCAACGTCCCTCGCCTTCGAGTAATACTACTCTGTGACGCAGGTGCTACAAGCTGGAATCTGGAAGCGTCTAATGACCTTCGCAGCCCGCTTCCTGCAGGGCGTGATCCACAGGAGTCTCGATACGTTTTCTATCGCTCTGTGGTGGCTACACAACAGCTGGTCTAACCTCAGGCTCCTTTTTGGACAGGTAGCAGAAGGTTGAGGGCATTGTTATCAGGTTTTAGTCTGCATGAACGAAAGAAGTATGTCTGGCCCTTACTTCTTTCTTCATCATCCCCTCTACGGGGAAGCAGCATCCTGGTCTCTGCATAGCTGACCTCGAACCTCTGCAGGTAAACCATGCTTCCATGTGTTCCGAGTATTGAGTCAATACTGTCGCGTCCCCCATACCCTGACGAGGTGGTATTGGGAACGTCCTAACCCAGAGTTCCTTCTGGAACTCCGGGTCAACTGCCTAGGACGGGTCACACTTCTTCCTTCACACACAAGCTTACGTAGGCCACATGGTTCCTTGCGGAGCAAGGAACTTGTGAGGTGCAGGAACTCCTTTTCTCGAGTGCGACTCTCTCGGATTCTGAGTCCCCGGGTAAAGCCAAAGCCAGTATGGCTGGGGACTTTCCACCCTTCCTAAGGGATAAGTCACCCTTTGTAAATAGCGTGGTTTGTATTTCGGTTACGGAACAAATGACAAATTCGAAGATAATTTGTATTTTTCCTAACCATACAAACCTTAGCTATTTACACATATTTGCCCGCCAGCCTTGTCCCCCAAGACAAGTCCTACCTCTAAGTGAAAGTGAGTATTCACCTGTGTGTGAGGGGGAGGAGTGGTAGCTAGCTACCACTCCCCTACCCCCCCCGCTAACTAGCGCGGGGGTAATACACCCTCGTTAAATTCTAATGGCTCGCCTTTTCAGCTACGCTAAAAGTAATACCCTTTGTAAATAGCTAAGGTTTGTATGGTTAGGAAAAATACAAATTATCTTCGAATTTGTCATACTTAAGATACAGTAGTATAGTACCTCGGTTTATGAGTAACTTTGAATGTACAAAGAAATTGGTATACAGTACAAGCATACAAATTTAAATTGGCTTTTGAACATTGTATCAGTCTGTTAGAAAAAGTTTCCCTCCATATATGCATTTTTTCCTACACAAATGCAAACCTGAGTACTTTAATAGTGGTACGGTATATGTTTTAAGATTGGCTAAACTCGCTGTTAAAATTTATAATGAAGTGTTGGTAGTTACTGATGAGGAGTAGCACCAGTACACTGAGTAACCACTTTGTTTTCAGCTGCTGAAGAGTATTGTTATTACAGTATTACTAGCTAAGCTACAACCATAGTTGGAAAGCAGGGTGCTATAAGCCCAAGGGCTCCAACAGGGAAAAATAGCCCAGTGAGGAAAGGAAATAAGGAAATAAATTAACTGCTGTATATGAGAAATAATTAATAATTTAAATAAAACACTTTAAGAACAGTAGCAATGTTAAAACAGATCTTTCATATATAAACTATAAACAGACACTTATATCAGGCTGTTCAACATAAAAACATTTGCTGCAAGTTTGAACTTTTGAAGTTTCACCAATTCAACTACTCGATTATTAAAATTATTCCGTATCTTGCTCACAGCTGGAATAAAAATTCTAGAATACTGTGTAGTTTTGAGCAACATGATGAAGAAGGCCTGACGACTATTAGAATTAATTGCATACCTAGTATTGCGAATAGGATGTTACTGTCTGGTAAGATCTGAATATAAAGGATGGTCAGACTTATGAAAAATGGTATGCAACATGCATAAAAAACTAATTGAATGATGGTGCCAGAGATATATATCAAGATCAGGAATAAGAAATTTGATAGACCGTAAATTTCTGTCCAACAAATTAAGATGAGAATCAGCAGCTAAAGACAAGACAGGAGAACTTTACTCGAAACAAGGTAGAATGAAAGGATTAACATGCTTCTTCAGATTAGATTGATCACCAAATATCTTACAACACTTTCTCAATAGACTAATTTTTTTGTGATATTGAAGAAGACACAGACCTAATGTATTTCTCAAAAGTAAATTTGCTGTTGAGAGTCACACTTGAAATTTTAAAAGAATCATACAGAGTCAAAGAAACATTATCAATGCTGAGTTCTGGCTGTTGAGGAGTAACTGTCCTTGACCTACCTATAATCATACTGTACTTTGTGTTTTTCTAGGATTCAACTTCATTTCCCATAATTTGCATCATGCACTAATTTTAGCTAGATCTCTACTAAGGGGTTCAGCAACCCCAGATCTACATTCAAGGGATGGAATTGATGCAGAGATCAGCATCATCTGCATATGCAACAAGCTTGTTTTCTAGGCCAAACCACATATCATGTATACATACTGTAGTATGAAAAGTAATGGGCCCAAAACACTACCCTGAGGAACACCAGATAACACATACCCATACTCACTATGGTGCCCATCAACAACAACTCTTTGTGATCTATTACTTAAAAATTCAATAATGATGCTAAGAAAAGACCACTTACTCCCTATTGTTTGAGTTCTAAAACAAGGGCTTCATGATAACATGGTCAAAAGCAGCACTAAAATCAAGGCCAATCATATGTATTTCCTGACCCCAATCAAGGGATTTCTGTACAGCATTGGAGAATGTGAGAAGGGCATCATATACTCCAAGGCCTTTATGAAAGATAAATTGCAAACTAGGGAACAGATGATTACCTTTAGCGCAAACCTATTTAGACATCTAACCAAAAGATGTTCAAGAACTTTAGATAATATGGGAGATATGGAAATTGGTCACTAATCAGTTGGACTTGAACTACCACAAACACATTTACATAATGGAGTAACATTATCAATTCTCCAACAAGTGCTAAAAGCTCCCCATCTTGCTAATTTGTGCAAAATAATAGATAATATTGCAGTTAAGAAATCTGCAATCTTTACAAAAAACAAAGGAAAAATACTGTTTGGATCTACACCTTCATAAGCATCAAGGTCCATAAAAAAAGCTTTGATTTCACGAGAATAAAAAGCTAAACTAGTTAGTTTAGCGTCAGGAAAACAGGAATGAGGAATAATCGAATTTCTCATTATTCTGCTTACCGTCAAACGCATCAGCCAAAAGGGTTGCTATTGCCTCTGTACAGTGAGTGACAAAGCCATCTGGTTCAAGTAAAAGAGGAGCTGTTGCATCTACACCAGAGAGTGCAGATTTAAGGGTAGCCCACCACTTATGCTCCTGGGTTGTACCAGGAAGGGTTTCTTTTATGGTTAAATTGTATTCCTTTTCAGTTTAACCATAAACTCTGAGAGCAAAAGATCTAAGCTAAGTACTGTATAGTTATTCCAAGTCAAATCTGATCTGTTACCTTTCCAAAGATGATAGGCCTCTTGCTTCTCCAAATAAACACATCTATAATCATCATTGAACCATGGTTTGTCTTTCACTTGGTACCTTGGCACATGAGAAGGGATATGCATATCAATTATGTTTGCCTAGATTCTCATTCTAGATCAACACTATTACTGTATACAATACTGACCAATTCAAGCGCAAGTACGGACGTATTCCCAGCTCGGCCAACTGGAAGTTTCAATTTATTTTTTTTCTTCTAGTTACATGTACTGTAATGGTTAGGAAATTAAGGAAAAAGAAAGGTTTTACAGTTTTCTTGATAACTGTAGCTGACTGACAGTTTCCTGTGTAACCTGTCGATTTACACTTTTTGTTCCTGTTTAACAATAATCCTGTTGTTTATTTCCTTGCTAATATAGACTAGAGATGATGATATCTTCGGAATTGAGGAAGTGGGACGTAGTTGCACACCGTCAATAGAAGAATTTCAAGTTAATGTATTCCTTCACCTCTATTGCACCTTTGTCTCTTCATTCCCCTTACAGATATAGGCTACCCCTAGTGCGTCAGGTGTGTGGTTAGCAGAAGAGATGCATCTGTATTAATGTTTTCGAAATACAAGCTTGCCAAGATTGTTGAGTTAACACTTGGTAGTGTTTTGGAACATTACAAGTCAACATGCAAGGAGGCACAATTCGACAAAGCAGATGCACATCTGAGAGGCAAATTACTATAGAGTGTTAGCCAGATGCATTCTAGATAAGATTTTCCGACTGATCAACCAAGTGTTTATCAAGTCCAGGTCTCAGATGAACCAGATTGCTTCAAGATGGCAACATGCTTGGCAGCATCGCGATCTGTTATCATCTCTAGTGCATATCGCAGACATTCGTCGATTTTCACTTAGAAAGGCCTCTGATGGGCTTCAAACAATCTTGCCTACCCAGGAACCTCAAGTCCCTGGAGTGGGATGTGACATATGTTTTCAAGTCTCTTAGTCATGCCCCGTGTGAGCCTTTGAAAAGGTCATCAAACAGAGACACTCAAGATTGCCTTTTGTCAAAAGTAGGTTTAGCAAAGAGAGTTGGTGAGTTGCACAAACATTCTTGTGTTAATCCACTCTAAAGGTTGGAAGACGGCCTTTTAGTTTAGTGCCTGAATTTGTGACCAAAACCCAGAATCTGTTGACAAACAAACCAGGCTTTAGAGCTTCTTCAATCTCTCACTTCATGTAGCATGTGGTAATCAAGAGGTGATCTTTTTGTCTCCCGTGAAGGGCTTTGCATTTCTATCTGAAAAGGACTTTACATCTCAGGCCTGAGTGTTGGCAACTCTTCCTTAGCATGGGCAGAAGTAAGAAAGAGGTATTTAGGAATACACTCTCTAACTGGACTTGTCAAACAATAAAGAGAATAATCTTCAACCATTGAGGTGATCAAGGTACCATCTAAAACTAGAGTTCAAGAAGTCAGGTGTATTAGTCCCACTTTAAACTCCAAAAATCATGTTTTCAGGTAAGGGATGAAGGAGTTTGAAAGCACCAAACAATCCTCACAGCCTTAGTCCTTCAACACTTGGCTCTGTGATGGCAGCTCTAGTAGCTGTGTAGTCACCCCAACTTCCATATGGGATAGAAGTATCTTCTCTATGGGAAAATGTTTGATATAATTCAGTAGGAAAGGTAAAATGACTGGCTCTTCTGCTTCTTCATTCTTTCCCCTCACTTGTGAATGAAACATTCGTACTGTTACACACTGGCTCTGACATTGATGTTGATGAGCAGCATTTTTTAGTACCCTTGTTAGACTGGATCTGTAAGAAGTAGTTCTCCTTACATTCTTACTTCATAAGGGGAGGATGGTGGAATGATTACCAACCCATTGGCCATCATGCACCAGATATTTCATCCCAGACTGCTTCTCCCTTTTGGGAGAGAAAGATTCTTTCATCGACCGAGTACGAGATATACCGGTTACTGGCCGAGCCCTATCAGCTACTTCATCCCTGTGATGGGCTAATAAGGAGTTGTTGGAGTCATCTCCCTCACCTCTATACGAGAGACTAGTGAGGGAACCAACCTGTTTAGATTTAGGGAGACTTCCTACCAAACAATAAGGGAGTCTCCCTATTTTAAAAGAAACAGTATGTATAAAACTTTTTAAAAGGAAATTGTGTTTTTTCTAGCTATGTAAACCTGATTCCTTTAAAGTTAAACTTCTCATCTTAGCCACACCTCTCAGTCCTGAGACAAAGGTCAAAAGTAAGTACAGTGGTACCTCTACATACGAATTTAATCCGTTCCACAACCGACTTCGGGTGTAGAAAATGTTCGGATGTAGAAACGAATTTTCCCATAAGAATACATTGAAATAGGATTAATCCGTGGTTGAGCCCAAAAACCTATGGTAACTCCTTAATAAATTACTACACATAATTACACATGACAATAATGCACACTAGATTAGATAATAGACATGTAAAAAAGAATAATTATAAAGAAATGATAAATAAGAAACGTGTTTTTAGCGTCACTTAACCTTAGAAAGTCCAGCGCAGGTGTCGGTCTTGCTATGCAGAGAGGAGACGAACAGGCGGCGAGGAGGTAGAGAGGGTGACTACGATAAACGTAAACTACCGTAACTTATTCTAACTTACACTAGTGAACTTTAACCTAACTTAGCTTATTTATTTTTTTTATTTTTATATTTTAAATTTTTTTTTTACATTTTCTTTTTTTCTTTTTGATGATTAATTTTAATCACTTTCACTCTACACTTAAAATTGATTGAATTTTTTTCTCTTCAATCTTTGCCATTTTCTTTGTTTCACTTTCTTTCGCTTCACTCTTTGCTGTTTTCTTTGAACCACTTCCTTCCTCTTCATCACGAGTTCGCTTCGTAGTTTTTTTAAAGAAGCTATCGATAGAAAGTTGCTTGGTACAGCTTTTCAGAATGTTTCGAAAATAAGTTAGGAAAACATCATCGAACTGCGCAACTACACGACAAACCTGCAAATTTTTTGGATGGTATTTGTCGATGAAGTCGACCACGTCTTGATATTTTCCTAACACCTCTTTTATTTGCGCCGAACCTAACACATGTTCTACCTCCTCGATCCCTTCCTTGTGATCACTCATGTGCTCAGACATAGCATGGAGTTCCTTGAGCTCCTCTGTAGTAAGTTCGTCGTGATGTTCTTTTGCAAGTTCACTCACGCTCATGCTTTTCCATAATTCCTTGCTTTACTTCTAAAGAAAGCATTTCCTTATTCCTTTTCTCACCACTACCACTACCACTTGCGAAACTAAGCCTTTTAGGACCCATGATTTACGTAAAATACCATAAAAGGATGAACGTAAAAAATCACGATTAAAACACAGTTAATAGCAGAACGCACAGGGCACAACCACACGAAGCCGACGAGAACAGAGGAATGTCTCAAGCCACGCTAATTGAGGGTCCCTCTGAGGTAGAAATGCTGCCTTCTATCGGTGGAAATAAAAAATACATCCGGCGCTATGAGTACCATCTACGTGTACGGGTATTGTTTACTTCAGGTGTCGAAAAAAAATTCGGGTGTAGAGTAGGAACGTGTTCGAATTGTACTTCGCGTGTCGAAAAATTCTGATACAACCGGTACGACGAAAATTGCTTACTTCATGTGGCAAAATAAAATTCGGGTGTAGAGTCGAAAAATTGCTCGAATTTTACTTCGGGTGTTGGAAAATTCGGATGTAGATACGTTCGTGTGTAGAGGTTCCACTGTACTGTATCTTTGACAGGAGAGTGAATGAGAGGGGTTACTTGGTCATCCTCACCATGTGATATTAACTACCTCATTGACAGTTTAAGCAACCATTCCACTCTACTGAAGACATTCCCTATTTTAAACAACTCAGGTTTGTATAGCTTATGATAAATATAAGTTACTTTTAAATTTTTTTATTTTTTACTGTTATTTCATATCACAAAGTTTTTATAAAGCATCACGTACTCTTAAATATTTTTTAATAATTTTAGGAATTATATAAGACTTGCTACTGCTCTTGACATATTTTTTAAGTAATTGGTATTTCTTGCAGAAGGCCATTAACCAAAATAATTAATTTTTTTGTCAACTTTTTGTTGTTGGTTCCATAATAAAAAACTGCTCTCATTACAGACATGAAGTGATTAATGTCAACTTACGTTCCAAACCTGACTGGTTATTTGAGAAGAATCCTTTAGGTAAAGTTCCTGTCTTAGAGAAAGATGGCGAGACAATATATGAGTCTCTGATTACATGTGATTATTTGGATGAAGTTTATCCAAACCCACCTTTGTATCCATCAGATCCTTGGAAGAAAGCTCAAGATAAAGTCCTTATTGATAGATGGGCCAAGGTAATTGTATGCCAAGTTTTTCTTTAGGCTTTCTCAAAAACAAGCAATTGTTTTACTTATATTTCATGTTCCAGTAACTTTTCTTCAGGTTTTTTGTTTGTGGTCAGCATTACAATTTTATTTTGTTCCTACATGAATACAAACCCTTGTCTTTTAAATAGGGAGATGATTTTGGCACTAGCTGGAATGGATGTTGAATTCCATAACAAGATAATTAATGACAGGTGGTGCACACGGGCCAGTAGCCCCACCCCACTACCTACCGGAAGAACTTCAATTTGAATTTTGTCCAACAACGAATACAGACGTAGAGTAGCACTCTTATTCAAACTTCTGGCTGTTGATTGCTGTAGTGAGGGATTTGAAGCAAGAAATTTGTACTTGGTGGGGAAAGAGTGGATGTAAATGGTTTGTGAGTAAACCGACTGTGACTCTTTTGGTGCTTCTTGTAGGGGCATGATTTTTCTCAATCATCCCTGTGTGCCGAGTGCAGGTTATGGCACCCTGTGCTGTGGCAAGCGTATTTCCTGATGGGGCAGAAGAGAGCTAAACCTTCTCTGGTTTCTGTCTTGGCAACAGCCAAGAAAACACTAAAATAGTCTTTTACTTCTTCCTTCTCCTGGCTCGGTCCTAGGTACTAGAGAGTATGAGGCAGGAGTAAGGGCCCTCAGATCTATATTGGTTGGCTTTTCCGATTCTGGTGGTGTGTGTTTGCTGGATACTATCAGAGCTTTGAAGCAATTCATCTGCTTCCATGCAGGTTGCTGACGACTAGTATGACCTAGGGAAGTCTTGGGCTTCCATAGGTCATTCAGGTAGGCCCTATATGACCTGTGGAGGGAGCTGGTAGCTATGGCTACCTATCCCTTGGTATCCGAACGCCACTGTCTCCCGTAATGATGCCAGTGGTGAAAGGTGTGGTTGTGCCTCCAGCCCCCAGTGTCAGTGACCCTGATGGTGTCCCATGTGGTACCCCCTAAGCCCAAAAGGACTATTAAGGCTTCTATAGCGAGACATGTGCTGGCAAAAAGGGCTCCGGCACTGGAAGGTGTCAAGCTTGAGATTATTAGATGTAATTCAACCCTGGGGACAAAAGTGTGTGTTGCCCTAGTGTTTGGGGTTACCCTTTACACCCCTGTGTTAGCCACCCCTTCCCCTTTGCCTGTCACCTAGACCCTTGTGCATTGGGTCTGGTGCCCTTGCTCCCTCTGTGCATGTGACTTCGCTTGTTTATGTGTCACTGGCCCCTGTGAGGGTGCTTTCCCTCTCTAACATGACAGTGTTTTGCAATGTTGTGGTGCCTGTTAGAGCAAGCTGTATGGCTCTTAACCTAAGGGAAACATCGTCATCATGGGTTGCTCAGTTCTCGACTTACAGAGCCTGGTGTGAGAGTCAGGAAGAGCAAGAATTGTGCATGTTCCTCCTTCTCCTCCATTGACTCTGACTCTGACTCTTCTTCTAAGATGAAGAAGAGGAAGAGATTGAATAAGTTAGTGAAGGACAGCCGTAGTCATAAGGAAAGGGCTCATTCAAGTACCAATAGGAGAAAGGAAAGAGGTGGTAGCCTTTTGAAAACATCCGTCTCCCAATTTGATAGATGCAAGTTCTAACCCCAATTAAGCTCAATAGTTTACAGTAGTGTCTGCATCCTCACTATCCTTGTGAACTTGACCTGTAGGACATTGTTCTGTCCCTTGCCTCTGCGACTCATGAGTCGCCTTTAAATGATTTTGTGGCCTATTGGTAACATCTCTGCCGGGTGACTGTCAGACTGAGATTCGAGTCTCGCTCAAACTCGTTAGTTCCTTTAGTGTTTTCAACCTCACGATCCTTGTGGCTAAGGATCTGGGGTTTGGGAGAACCTATAGGTCTACCTGCTGAGTCATCAGCAGCCATTGCCTGGCTCTTCTTGGTCTTAGCTTGGGTAGAGAAGGGGCTTAGGAGCTGATTGATTTTATGATATATGGAGAGTCTATAGGGCATTGTCCTGCTTTGGCAATGTCACTATCCCTTAGCTCTGTCATTCATAAGTGGACTTTAAAACCTTTAAAACTGACATAAGTAGAGGATTTTCTTATGCCACTGGGCAATGTGGCAGCAGCAGGGGTTGGAGTTTGGGGTAGCTTGCTTTGATTAAGGTGGATACATGCTAACCCTCCACGACTGTCATCCTCCCTTTTCTCATCCACAGATTCCGTTCGTAGCCAACCTTCCAGGATTGCATAATGATCTGGTTTTGTCGGCAGAGGTTGAAGTAAGAATTGTGAAGTGTTAGAAGTCATAGGTGACCATTACTGGTGGAAAAGTCTTTTCTGATCAAATTTGTCCTTCCGATTCATTACAGAAGGGAAATTCCACGTACTGTATTGGGTTCCTTTAGAATAGCTGACTTCAAGCTTTCTGTGGATCTGAAGGATTTTTATTTTAGTTTACCTATTAATCAGTCCTTTTTGGAAATTCGTTCACAGCTAAAAGCTTTGTGATTCAGTCTTGTAACAGCTTCTACCCACTAGCATAAGATTTTCCTGTGAGAGAGAGAGAGAGAGAGAGAGAGAGAGAGAGAGCATCTGTTTATTATTATTGTTGTTATTACAAGCTAAACTGCAACCCTAGTTAGAAAAGCAGGATGCCTTAAGCCCCTACGGAAAATAGCCCAGTGAGTAAAGGAAATAAGGAAAAATGAAATATTTTAAGAACATTAATAGCATTAACTTTGTGGGGATAAATGTGAGAGCATCATTTTATTAAGAGGATGTAGGGTACTACAGTATCCGAATTAGCCTTGAATGTTAATTCTTTTTATTAGCACTAGCAGGAACAAGACTATATCATTCAGGCTTAGTGAGACAATTAAGTGGGTGTATGGTTTTTCTGTTGAGGGTGATGATTCCACTGAGTAATAGCTCTGAAATTCAGGGCCACAACCCCTGCATGGTATAGGCAGATAACCTTTACCCCCAATCAACCATTGGGCTCATTTTAGTGAGAGAGAGAGAAATAATTTATCAATAAAAAATGTAAGACAGATCTTATATTAGATATTTAGTATGTGTTCAGTATGTGACTTAACAAAGTACACATTAATCAGGTAATTTGATTTTTTCAGGTATCTCAAGCATGGTACAAGATCAGGTTTGCTGTTGGAAATGAAGAAATGATGAAAAAGGCCCTTCAAGAACTACATGAAGGGTTAGACATTTATGAAGTAGAATTGAAGAAGAGAGGGACAAAATTCTTTGGTGGTGAAAAGCCAGGTGAGAAATTGTTGTTTATTAATATGACAAATTTGAAAGTAATTTGTATTCTCCTAACGATACAAACCTAGAGCTCTTAATAGGGTAGTTACTTTCGGGGAAGCTGAAAGACGAGCCATGAGAATTTTAGCGAGGACTGTCTGCTAAAGAAGGTGATGAATGCAAGAGTTGATGGGAGAAGTACAAGAGGAAGGCCAAGGTTTGGGTGGATGGATAGAGTGAAGGAAGCTCTGGGTGATAGGAGGATAGATGTGAGAGAGGCGAAAGAGCGTGCTAGAAATAGGAATGAATGGCGAGCGATTGTGACGCAGTTCCGGTAGGCCCTGCTGCTTCATCCGGTGCCTTGGTTGACCGCGGAGGTAGCAGCAGTAGGGGATTTAGCGTTATGAAGCTTCATCTGTGGTGGATAACGGGGGAGGGTGGGGTGTGGTACCCTAGCAGTACCACCCAAACTCGGTTGAGTCCCTTGTCAGGCTGGGAGGAACGTAGAGAGAAGAGGTCCCCTCTTTTGTTTCATTTGTTTGATGTCGGCTACTCCCCAAAACTGGGGAAAATGCCTTGGTATATGTATGTATAACCACCCCAACCGTTAGTTAGCAGAAGGGGTGGGAGGTAGCCGGGTACCCCGCTCACTCACACACCTTGGCTGAGCACCCACTTTGCTTTCAGGCAGGACTTAATTGGGGGATAGGGCTGGCTGGCCATTTTGTATAAATAGGCCCAGGTTTGTATTGTTAGGGAAAATACAAATTACTTTCAAATTTATCATTTGTTCCATCACTAGATACAAACTATCTGCTATTTACAGGCGATAACTTACCTCCTAGGAGGGAGGAAGTCTATACCAACTGGCTTTTGGCATTTGACAAAGGGCTCTCTCCCTTACGATATAGATCTTTGGTGGTAGGAACCCTGCCCTCGCTAAAATAGTTATGCTCTGCACAATTAGAGGCCTATGCAAGCAGTGTGTTTGTGAAACTATAGTCAATTTATTTTAATGAGGCACATTTGCACCGACTCGCAGCAGTGCCCTTATAGCTCGGAAAAGTTTCCTGATTGCTGATTGGTTAGAATTATCTTGTCCAGCCAATCAGCGATCAAGAAACTTTTCCGAGCTAAAAGGGCACCGCTGCGAGTTGGTGCAAATCTGCCTCACTAAAAAAAATTGACTATAGCTATGTGGGTGGTCTAGTAATAGGATCTCGAGTCATAGGAATCTGAGAGTATTTAGACTCTACCCAATAGCCCCTTTACAAGAGGTATTGGGGACGCAACAAGTATTATTCTATACTTAGGGTACATGAGAAATGGATCTTACCTGCAGAGAGGTAAGGTCAGCTGGGCTGAGTACCGTGGTGCTGATTTCCCAGAGGGAGAAAAGGTGAAAGAAAGAAATAAGCTTGTCATTCTACTCATTCACCCCACACTAACCCGGGTAACCTCAGCCCTCAACCATCTGCTACTTGTCCATCAAGGAGCTTGATGGGTTTTAGACCACTTTTTGTGCAGCCACCACAAGAGCCAATGGAAAACGTATCCCATGTTCCTGTAGGTTACGTCTTGCAAATAGTGGGTGGTGGAGGTCGTCTGCCGTTTCCACACCCCCGTTTGCAGTACCTGCATCACAGAGTAGCTCTTTTTGAGCTCCAGGGACTTTGCAATGCCCCTGATGTCATGAGTTCTGGGTCACCGTTGTGGAGGAGGGTCAGTAATAAGTGCAAGGTCAATGACTTTGCAAATCCATGATGTGATTGTGTTTTTCGTAACTCTCCTCTTGACCTTTCCCGTGCTCTCAAACAGTGCTGACACACAGGGCGAGCTGCTGCTGTTCTTTTAAGGTAACACATCAGTCTCCTCACTGGACAAAGTACCAGTTGGTCTGAATCTTTGGTTACAGAACGGAGACTCTCGATCCTGAAGGAACAGAATCTAGGATCCGATAACCCTGGATTTTGAGTCTTGGCAATTAACTCGGGGATGAAGCTGAGTATTCCTGCCCCCCATCCCCTGGAATGGGAGATGTTTTCTAATAGACCATGCTGTTTACTGACTCTTGGCCGAGGCCAAATTGAGTAGGAACACTGTCTTAATAGTTAGGTGGCGATCTGTTTCCTGGTGTAATGGTTCGTAGGGAGCTACCTTCAGAGACGATTCGAACCACATTCCAAGGAGGAGATCTAACCTCCTACTGGGTCAAGTCATCTCATTACTTTGTATGTGGAGAAAAAGATCTGAGGAGGAAATATTTACTCCCTTTAGATTCAAGGCGAGACTCAAGGCTGAGCGGTAGCCTTTAACTGCCGAAATCAAGAGAAGCATTTCTTCCCAAAGGTATACAAAGAACTCCGCTAATGTTGAAACAGAGGTATCGAGGGGAGTGATACCCCTTCCATAACACCAACCACAGAAAGCAGAGCAATGACCCTGGTAGACGCTCTTCAGCGTCAGTCTACCAGGGTAATTGCTCTGAAGAGCGTCTGAGGAGTCCAGACATCCTTTCTGCAACTCATTGAGAAAAGCCTCTGTAAGTGAGGTGATGCTGGACAGTCTGCAGGCATGAAGTCAAAGCAAGGCTACAGTGAAGGCTGTTCGTATGCGGTTGTTAGAGTAGATTGTGTTGTGGAGGAAGGTCTTACGAGATCTCCGTGAGGAGTTGCAGAAGGTCCGGGAACCATTCAGTGTCATGCCATAGCAGAGCTATCAGACATCTCAAGGCTCTCAAAATCAGAGAATGAGAATTAACTGAAAGGAATTCTTAGGATAACATCTCTATTCTTCCTTACAGTATTGGAAAGAGAGTAGGCTACTATTCAGATATTCTGAACCAACACTCATACTTGAGAAACCATCAGTTTTCAACCTTAGCCAAGTGGTCTGGGTTATCTGTAGCATCATCGAAGTGTCTTTTTACTGAACCAAAAGCACATCCTTACCAGATTCCAGCCACGACCATTTCCACTTGAACACTTTTTTCCTAAATCTACATAAGCTTAAGTTGAAAAACTATCTTGCCAGAGGTACAGATCCATCCTTTTCTAAAGGTTCCTTACCAGATGGTACTTGTTGAGTGTGCGTCAAGCTTCCCGCTATTAATAATAATGACTTGACTTGGTATGTGGTAAGGGAAAATTTAGTTTTTCTTTTTGAAAGGCTAGCTATCTCTTTCTTTTCTCCAGATCCTTGAGGATCATTTATATTAGCAGGTGTTGGTGAATTAAAGCCTAACAAATTCTATTCAGGGTTAAGATGGGTGTTGGGGTCTGCTGCTAATGCCACATGGTAGTAATTCATTTGCCCAATCTATGAAACCTAGTTTACAATCTCTTTAAAAGAAACCTTTCCTTGAAGATAGTGGGCTGTGGGTTGTCGTTATACAGTACTGTAAATAGAATATCAGTTGGTTTCCTTGGTGTTAGAGGGATTGCTGACATATCTCACTGTGGCTCGCAGTGAACTTTTCTAATGGGTAGCTGCATGCTGGAGAGTGCAATTCTTCTGAAGAAGTACAGTATTTTTTTTTCCTTATTCAAGAGAAGCAGCAAGATTGATTGATCTGGCTTGTTGAGTGGTAGCAATAAACTGAGCAGTTTGGGAAAGATGATGATAATATATACAGTTTTCTCATTAAACAATGATGTGTTTGATACCTAAGAAAGTAATTTTAACAATGAGGATTTTTACATATTTAACTTAGCCGGTGAATATATAATAGCTGCAACTCTGTTGCTCGACAGACAAAAAACAGTAAAAACTCGCCAGCGATCGCTATACAGGTTGCGGGTGTGCCCACCAGCGCCAACTGTCGGCCAGATACCACTCTCGATGAAAACAAGACTCAATTTCTTCTCTGTCGACGTGTCGACAAGACGTACTTTTACTCGCTGTAGAACCTGGAGTTTTCTCAACATATTTGGTGAAGTACTTCATTTTGGTTTGAGCTTTCGCAGTGCAGGTGTTTTATCTTCATCTTAAATCTTGAACTCGTTTTTGGATAGATTTAATTTTTGATGACAAAGAGAGTATGGACTTTCTTTGACTTTTAAATGGCCGACCCTTCCCTTAGACGGAAGTGTGTTTAGGCTTTTAGCAATTATCTTATCACATTATAAATTAATTATAGATAAAGTCTTGTCTGACTTGGTGGAAGGACAATATCAGCCTAAGAGAGGGTCTTCCCCTGGCAGTTCAGATACCCAACCACGTTCTCTTCTCGGACGCATCGGACTTGGGCTGGGGCGCGACGCTGGACGGTCGGGAATGCTCAGGTCTGTGGAACTCGAGTCAGAGGAGCATGCATATCAACTGCAAGGAGCTTTTGGCGGTTCATCTGGCCTTGAGAAGCTTCGAATATCTCCTTCGAGGCAAAGTGGTGGAAGTAAACTCGGACAACACCACGGCCTTGGCGTACATCTCCAAACAGGGAGGTACCCACTCACTGACGTTGTACGAGATCGCAAGGGACCTGCTCATCTGGTCAAAAGATCGAGGCATCTCCCTAGTAACGAGGTTCATCCAGGGCGACTTCAACGTCCTAGCAGATTGTCTCAGTCGGAAAGGTCAAGTAATTCCAACCGAATGGACCCTCCACAAGGATGTGTGCAAGAGACTTTGGGCGACTTGGGGTCAACCCACCATAGATCTCTTTGCAACCTCGCTGACCAAGAGGCTTCCAATCTATTGCTCTTCAGTCCCGGACCCAGCAGCAATACATATAGATGCCTTCCTCCTAGATTGGTCACATCTGGATCTTTACGCATTCCCACCATTCAAGATTGTCAACAAGGTACTGCAGAAGTTCGCCTCTCACGAAGGGACAAGGTTGACGTTAGTTGCTCCCCTCTGGCCCGCGAGAGAATGGTTCACCGAGGTACTTCGATGGTTAGTAGACGTTCCCAGAAGTCTTCCTCTAAGAGTAGACCTTCTACGTCAGCCACACGTAAAGAAGGTACACCAAAGCCTCCACGCTCTTCGTCTGACTGCCTTCAGACTATCGAAAAACTCTCGAGAGCTAGAGGCTTTTCGAAGGAGGCAGCCAGTGCGATTGCTAGAGCAAGGAGAGCGTCTACCATTAGAGTCTACCAATCGAAGTGGGAAGTCTTCCGAGACTGGTGCAAGTCAGTTTCTGTATCCTCGACCAGTACCTCTGTAGCCCAAATAGCTGATTTTCTCTTATACCTGAGAAAAGGACGATCCCTTTCAGCTCCCACTATCAAGGGCTATAGAAGCATGTTGGCATCGGTCTTAGAGGCTTAGATCTTTCCAACAATAAAGATCTGCAAGACCTCCTTAAGTCTTTCGAGACCACTAAGGAGCGTCGTTTGGCTACTCCTGGGTGGAATTTAGACGTGGTCCTAAGATTCCTCATGTCAGACAGGTTTAAGCCTTTACAGTCAGCCTCCCTGAAAGATCTCACTCTTAAGACTCTTTTCCTGGTATGCTTAGCCTCGGCTAAAAGAGTCAGTGAGATTCATGCCTTCAGCAAGAACATCGGATTTTCGTCAGAAAAAGCCACCTGTTCGCTGCAACTTGGTTTTCTAGCCAAAAATGAGCTACCTTCTCGTCCTTGGCCTAAATCTTTCGATATTCCCAGCTTATCGGAGATCGTAGGCAATGAACTAGAAAGAGTCTTATGCCCTGTTAGAGCTCTTAAGTTCTACTTAGCTCGTACTAAACCTTTACGAGGCCAATCTGAAGCGTTATGGTGTTCGGTTAAGAAACCATCCTTGCATATGTCAAAGAATGCTTTGTCATGTTTTATCAGATTGTTAATACGAGAAGCTCATTCACACTTGAGTGAGGAAGACCGATCTTTGCTTAAGGTTAAGACGCACGAGGTTAGAGCTGTAGCAACTTCCGTGGCCTTTAAGCAAAATAGGTCTCTGCAAAGTATCATGAACGCAACCTATTGGAGAAGCAAGTCAGTGTTCGCGTCATTTTACTTAAAAGATGTCCAGTCTCTTTACGAGAACTGCTACACACTGGGACCATTCGTAGCAGCGAGTGCAGTAGTGGGTGAGGGCTCAACCACTACAATTCCCTAATTCCATATCCTTTTAATCTGTCTCTTGAAATGTTTTAATGTTTTTATGGGTTGTCCGGGAGGCTAAGAAGCCTTTCGCATCCTGGTTGATTTGGCGGGTGGTCAAAGTCATTTCTTGAGAGCGCCCAGATTAGGGGTTTGATGAGGTCCTGTTGTATGGGTTGCAGCCCTTGATACTTCAGCTCCTGGGGGTCTGTCAGCATCCTAAGAGGATCGCTGGGCTCCGTAAGGAAGACGTACTTACAAGGCAGAGTAATCGTCTAAGTCGACTTCCTTACCAGGTACCTATTTATTTTGGTTTTGTTATATTGATAACTGCCAAAATGAAATAAAAAACTCTTAGCTTATACGATGTAAACATATTTAACTCTGGTCTCTACCCACCTCCTTGGGTGTGAATCAGCTATTATATATTCACCGGCTAAGTTAAATATTTAAAAATGATATTTTAATTATAAAATAAATTTCTGGGCTCGAACCTGTGCCGCCCAGTGAATAAGCTCCATTTAGCACTTATTCTTAGGTAATTTACTGCTAAATATACCAGAGAAAAAATGTAAAGGAGTGCTAGGTTAACTAGCTCGCTCACCTATTGGTGTCGGTATAAAATTGGGCGTATAATTCAGAGGTCCCGCACTATTTAGATTTATCCACGACAGAAACCCCAATAGAGGAGAGCCGTTCAATCTCACTCGGTACTACTAACAATGCATCCGCTCAGAACCCAACTCCTTTTAGCACGACGAGTATAGTAACCCGCATTTTTGTTGTGCTCTCGTTTTTGGTTTAATTTCACTTGAATTATGGCTTCTTCGTCGGTTTCTCAGGAGACACCGTCTAAGTTAAGTACCAAGCTTGGTTTTACTGTGTTTTGAGCAACCTAGATCGTTTAATATTTATATTATAGGAGTTTATTCTCTTCGTTCATATCGATCTTGCTTGATTTCACTACAGTTGGTACTCCTGTTTTTGAGAGCTTTTAAGTTTCACTCGCGGTGTTACTATGTGTATTATTTTTATTATTAAATATTATTTGTTATTGTGAATATTCATTATGTAGCGTTTAGAATCCTCGTGGTTCAATTTTAGGGCCGATATCATTTACGTATCGTTATGGCTGCTGACCTTCGTTGCTAGGCGGCAATGTTATTTTTAGCCATCAGGTGTGTCTTTTGTGATTTAATTATTATGTTGCATGCCTTGCCCAAAATTTCTATGTGTTTATTCATATAATTTTTAACGCTATTATTATAATGAATATTTGTGCCATTACTCCGTTTGATCTGTCTGGTTGGGGATTGTCAGTTGGTAGCCCTGCTGCCTCGTATCACGTGATCCTCCCCCACGCTCCCCCTCTCGCTAGGTGGGCGGCTAGGCTTCTCCCCCCTCCACTAGGGGACCGTTGCCTTCCCTCCTTTTAGAAGGGGTAGTTCAGTGTTTATGGACTTTGTCCTCCGGGTGTCCCGGCGGGTTCGTCTCTGTCTAGTCTGGTTGGCCACCGGTCAACAGAGTTGGATCCCAGTGCACCCTATTTTATATTCACTTTTCATTCTGGCTTATGTTATACGAAACCCTCCGGGTTCGGTTGGCGGTTCTTAGCTACAGTTCCGCCCCCCCCCCTATTATTTTATAACATTTCCTATGATATATGATGATTAAATATGACAGATCACTACCCCGGAGTCCCTAAATGAATTGGTATTGGATATACTTTTATTTCCCGGCCCGGGGCCTACCCCGCCCCGGGAAATCAGATACCATGTGTCTTAATTCCTTGTTATTGCATCCTTTTTTATGCTCCCGGCTCGACCGGATTGCTATACTTTAGTTTCAAGTTAGACTTATGTTTAGGCCCGGGTCCTCCGGTCCCGCCCCTACGTAAGAATATTACAGTTAAGCTCTAACCTTGTGTTAGACCTATGTTAGGCCCGGGTCCTCCAGACCCGCCCCTACCTAAGAATATTACAGTTAAGCTCTAATCTTGTGTTAGACCTATGTTAGGCCCGGGTCCTCCGGACCCGCCCCTACTTAAAGAATATTATAGTTAAGCTCTATTCTTGTGTTAGACCTATGTTAGGCCCGGGTCCTTCGGACCCGCCCCTACTTAAGAGAATTACAGTTTCTCATATACTATTCTTTTTATAGATGGTGCATTGTCTGACGCCGGCCTGTGCAGCTGTTCTGCACCAGCCTTGTGGCCACTCCGTCTGCCGATCTCACGCCCCTTGTGGGGTTCAACTGGAAGACGTTGTGGTATGGCACCCGGATAACTGTGTGATTTGCTTCGACCTCATCACTACCCTTGGATCTGACTCGGTGAGTCCCGTTGGCTATGTTGCCTTCTTATTTATTTTACTATTAGTAAGATATCTATGGTCTTGAAGGACCATTGGGAGTCTTCCCTTTTATAATTCCCACTATTATTTCAGGCATCCCCGGAGCAAAAGTCTGCGGCTTGGGCCACACTGAAGGTGTGGGTTGGTGGGTTTGCCCGGAATGTGAAGTCTAAGCGGCCGTACGTCCTATCTGAGGACTACTGCACCATGGTTTACCCCAACGCCAAGTCTTCAGCTGCTGTGGCCAGGCATGTGGCAGCTCCCATCATTGCCCACATTGATGCCACTATAACGGGTCTCATCGACCCAGAGCAAGATCCATCGGACGCCCCCGGAGGTCTGGAGGACAATGTTGCCTCCATGAACCTGGACGTCGAACCAATGTTACTAGACGAGCCGGATACAGGTAGGGTGGTAAGTGAGGCAGGTGTGTCCGGCGCTGAGATTCCTATCCTCAGCCCCGCTCTTTCTTCTTCTTCTGATCGCTCTTCTTTTCATGGATTTTCTGGGGACCGTGATTCGTCTCAACGATCATACCCGGTCCCCCCTAAGGATAAGTCTACTTCAAGAACCTTACCCAAAGCTCGCAAGCCTCACAAGACTTCTCATGGCTCTAAACAAAGTACGAACCTGTCATCAAAGGCCTCTGGTTCCTCCTCTAAGTCTCACGACCCGGGAGTTCATTCCGCCCCTCCTGCTGCTAGCCCGGGCCTTTCCGAATCAGCCATGCTTCGCATCGTGTCGGAGATGCAGGCAAAGTTGGTTTCGGAGATGCAGTCGAAGATGGACACGATGTTCTCTAACATCGGTCAGAGACTTGGGGCTTTAGAGCAAGGAGCTCCGGAGAGAGTCCAAAGCTCTCTCATCCCGGATGCCTCTAAGCTCCCGCCGTTTGCCAAGAACAACCCCTGGCGTATGGCTCTTCATTCCCCGTTCTCAGACGGAATGTTGACTTTGGAGGGCCTTGGCACTCGGCCTCTAGAGGACTTTGAATTCTTTCCTCCCGGTCTGGCATTTCCATTTCATGGTTATGCCAGGCTTACCGAGGAAGCTTTAGTTCGATTAGACAAGGTCCCCAAAGAGACGGTCATCTTCCCGAAGGAGCAAGCCCAATCTGTTTGGGCCAGATTTTTTAACGACATCGGCTGCACTAACACCACGCTGACGCCTTATAAAAGCTCCTTTACGATGTTCTTAATGGACAAGAACACCTTGACTCCATGCGTCAATAAGGTGGCAGAGCTTGCCTTCCAATATGCTCTGGAGGAGAAGCCCTTGCCTCCCATCCGAGAGGTGGATCCAATCTCCCTCCTTCTTCCTTCAGGCATTGAGTGTTGGGACAACGTCCATACCACCTTTACCTCTGGCAAGCTTGCAGCAGACTGTGCCTCAGTTTTGTTTAGTGAGAGGCTTCCCCGTCTCCCGGAATCCCTCATTAAACAGGAATATGATTCCCGCCTACGTGTGGGCCGTACTCTAAACTTGGCCACATCCACGGAGTCGATAGCCTTGACTTACGATACGGAGAGTATTTTTAAGTCTCTCAACAAGGCTACGTTACAGTCTTTATATTATGACTTGTATGACTTCGCTACTGCTAAACGCAGATGTCGCAAGCATGTCCTAGCTGAGGCGACGATTAGGCATGAACCTAATAAGCTCATCCGGTCCTCCTGTTGGGGTTCAAATCTCTTCCCCGAGGATCTCGTAGAGGAAGTCTTGGCGGAGGCCACTAGGGTTAATCAGAGCCTTAAAGCCCGTTGGGGTTTGACCCCTAAACGCAAATATGACCCCGCAAATTATCAAGCCCGGGGTAGGAAGAAGCTTAGACCATATACCTCCACCCAGTTCAGGCAACAGCAGAGTGCTTCATCCAACTTCCGGCTGCCTCTTCCTCCATCTTCTGTTGTCCCTGCACAGCCTTCCACCTCTCAGGCTCCTTCGGACGACTATGTCACCGTTCTGCTCCCTAAGAGCCAGCTTTCTGGTGCCTCCTCCACTTCTCCTGCCTTTAACCAGTCTTACGAGGCTCATAGCTCTTCCCAGAGTTATGGTAGAGGTAGAGGCTACCACCGTGGTTCTAACCAGAACAAAGGCAGGGGAAGAGCCTTTCGCAGAGGAAAGAACTTCCGAGGCGGACGTGGAGGCAACTTCTCAAACCAGTACTGAGGTGCAGCAGGTAGGGGGGAGGCTCTATGCCTTCCGCAACAAATGGAGGTTCAGTCCCTGGGCGTTCAGTATCATCTCCAAGGGACTGGGGTGGAGTTGGATTCAAGGACCTCCTCCTCCGAACAAATTTCATCAACATTCCACTCCGGACCTGGTCGAATTTGTCCAGGATCTTTTACAAAAGAACGCCATACAAGAAACGAAACATCTGAAGTTTCAAGGTCGGCTGTTCAGTGTCCCGAAGAAGGATTCAGACAAGAGAAGAGTGATTCTAGACCTATCCCTTCTCAACTTGTCCATTCAATGCGACAAGTTTCGAATGCTTACCGTCTCGCAGGTGCGGACCTTACTTCCCCGTGGGGCCGTCACCACCTCTATCGATCTTACAGACGCCTATTATCACGTCCCGATAGCGAGACACTTCCGTCCGTACCTAGGCTTTTGCTTAGGGGACAAAAGTTACTCCTTCAAGGTGATGCCTTTCGGGCTCAACATCGCCCCAAGGATCTTCACAAAGTTAGCAGAAGTCGCTGTTCAGGAACTCAGGAATCAAGGGATTCAAGTAGTAGCCTATCTGGACGACTGGCTCATTTGGTCAGACACCTCCCAAAATTGCCTAAAAGCCACTCACAAAGTCATCCATTATCTTCAATCTCTAGGCTTCCAGATCAACTTCAAGAAGTCCCGTCTTCTTCCAAAATCGAAGTTCCAATGGCTCGGCCTGCAATGGGATCTTATATCTCATACTTTGTGTCTTCCCAGACCCAAGAGGTTAGAGATTGCAAGGAACACCAAACGCTTTCTCAAAGACAAAGTAAGTTCCAGACGACTCCAAGAGAGGATTCTGGGGTCCCTTCAGTTTGCCTCAGTGACGGATCTTCTTCTGAAGGCAAAATTGAAAGATATCAATCGTGTCTGGCGTTCGAGGGCGAACCGGAAGCTCCGGGACAGGAAAGTCCGCCTTCCTCCCATTCTACGGGAAAGACTTCTTCCTTGGACAAGAGCAAACAGTCTGTCAAAGTCAGTTCCCCTTCGATTTCCGCCTCCGAAATTAATCATTCACACGGACGCATCCTTATCAGGTTAGGGCGGCTATTCTCAGCTCAAGAAAGTTCAAGGTCTTTGGACTCCCTTGTTCCGCCAATTTCACATCAATGTGCTAGAGGCCATGGCAGTTCTTCTAACCCTGAAACGTCTCGCTCTTCCCAAGAAACAACACCTTCGTCTGGTCCTCGACAGCGAAGTGGTGGTCCGCTGCCTCAACAGAGGCGGGTCAAAGTCAGGGCCTCTGAACCATGTTCTAGTAGCCATATTCTCCCTAGCAGCCTTGAACCGTTGGCATCTTTCAGCTGTCCCCCTGGCGGGAGTCCGGAATGTAGTGGCAGACGCCCTGTCCCGGACCTCCCCTCTAGAATCGGAATGGTCACTCGATCTAAAGTCATTTCGGTGGATTCTCTCTCAGGTTCCCGGTCTCCAAGTGGACCTCTTCGCCACGGAATCCAACCACAAATTGAGAGTATATGTGGCTCCCAATCTAGACCCTCAGGCTTACGCCACAGACGCCATGTCACAGAATTGGGACACCTGGGAAAAGATTTATCTCTTTCCCCCGGTGAATCTTTTGCTGAAAGTTCTAGACAAACTGAGATCCTTCAAGGGACAAGTAGCCTTGGTCGCACCCAACTGGCCCAAGAGCAACTGGTATCCTCTCCTGCGAGAGTTGAGACTATACCCTCACCCGATACCCAATCCGGTTCTGTCTCAGATAGTACAAACACGCGTTGTGTACGCTTTCTCAAACATTCAGAGCGCCCTAACTTTATGGACTTTATGAAGTTTGCGGCTATGCATGGTGCCAATATTGATCCTCAAAACACCTTGTTCCTAGAATCGGATAAACGGGATTCCACCATCCGCCAGTATGACTCTGCAGTTAAAAAGTTGGCAAAATTTTTAATAGACTCAGACGTGAACTGTATGAACTTGAACCTTACAGTCACTTTCTTTAGATCTTTATTAGAATCAGGTCTGGCAGCCAATACTATCACCACTATTAAATCGGCTCTGAAAAAGATCTTCCTAGTGGGTTTTAACATAGACTTAACCGACTCTTTGTTAGCTTCAATTCCGAAAGCTTGTGCCAGACTGAAACCGGTTACTCATCCTACCCCGGTGACCTGGTTCCTTAATGACGTACTCAAATTGGCTTCTGATACCATTAACAGTTCTTGTGATTACATTCCCCTTCTCAGGAAAACACTTTTCCTGGTGAGCTTGGCTTCCGGGGCAAGAATTTCTGAATTGGCAGCCTTGTCGAGAGACCCGGGTCATATTGACTTTCTGCCTTCGGGAGAGGTCCTTCTTTCTCCTAACAAATTCTTTTTGGCTAAGAACGAAGACCCTCAAAACAGATGGTCCTCCTGGAAAATTGTTCCCCTCACGCAAGATCCGTCTCTGTGCCCTGTTACTACTCTTAGGTCTTATTTATCCCGGACCTCCTCTAACTCCTCGGGGCCTCTATTCATTAGAGAACAAGGCGGTACCATTACTATTAAAGGGATCAGGCAACAAATTTTGTATTTTATTAAACAAGCTAACCCTGACTCTTTTCCTCTTGCACATGATATCAGGGCGGTTGCTACCTCGGTGAACTTCTTTCACCACATGAATTTTACAGACCTTTCCAGGTGTACAGGGTGGAAATCACCGTCAGTGTTCAAGAAACACTACCTTAAACATTTGGAAGCCCTAAAATTTTCTACAGTAGCCGCAGGGAGCGTAGTTACTCCCAGGTAACTCACAGGTTAATGCCTTGTCTCTTTATCTCTCCCTCTTACCTGCCTCATTTATACCCTGTTGTATTCGTTGGTCTCGCACCTGAATACTGTTATTATATTTGTAAATTTTTATATACTCCTGAGTATCTGTATATATTATCACTCACGGCATTATTATACCTACCTTATTGGATTTATGTTCATATTTAAGATACCCTTATAATTGTTTTTTGGTACTCATCTCTGATTAAAAGCATCCTGTATTTCCCTTACGCTTATGTTTTTTCCTTTATTTTGCAAGTTTGGTGACATTTTCTCTTGTATAGATTCACTGGGCGGCACAGGTTTGAGCCCAGAAAAGGGATTTTGACGTAGGAAAAATCTATTTCTGGGCGAAGGACCTGTGCCGCCCAGTGAACCCTCCCAGCTCCTCTCCCTTGGAGTCCCCAAACTTTGGGTGCTAAGGAGTTGGGTTCTGAGCGGATGCATTGTTAGTAGTACCGAGTGAGGTTGAACGGCTCTCCTCTATTGGGGTTTCTGTCGTGGATAAATGTGAATAGTGCGGGACCTCTGAATTATACGCCCAATTTTATACCGACACCAATAGGTGAGCGAGCTAGTTAACCTAGCACTCCTTTACATTTTTTCTCTGGTATATTTAGCAGTAAATTACCTAAGAATAAGTGCTAAATGGAGCTTATTCACTGGGCGGCACAGGTCCTTCGCCCAGAAATAGATTTTTCCTACGTCAAAATCCCTTTTTTGAATATACTTACCCGGTGAATATATAAATTAAACGACCCTCCCTTCCTCCCCAATAGAGACGCAGTGGGATGAGAAGAAATTGAGTCTTGTTTACATCGAGAGTGGTATCTGGCCGACAGTTGGCGCTGGTGGGCACACCCGCAACCTGTATAGCGATCGCTGGCGAGTTTTTACTGTTTTTTGTCTGTCGAGCAACAGAGTTGCAGCTATTATATATTCACCGGGTAAGTATATTAAAAAATTTATTTTATAATTAAAATATCATTTTTTATAATGTTAAGAGATCTTGTTTTTTTGTGGGCATCCTATCTAAGTAATGCATGTAATTTTTTGTGTATTTATGTTTTATTAACATACTTGTGAAGGATACCGCGGAATGCTATTAGGTGCAGTACATGTTGTAAAACCTATTTCCTTGCATATATGTAATAGATGTTACAAACAGCATTATTTTATCATTTTATCCATGATGCAATAGATATATCTAAAATCTCTTGTCAATTATAATGTATGATAAATACCGACAAATAATCATAAATTTATCTCTTACAGGAATGCTGGATTACATGATCTGGCCTTGGGCTGAGCGAATTTGTGTGTTGCAGGAAATTTCTGGTGATGTATTTCTGACTGAGGAACGATATCCAACCATAGTAAGTATCTTTTGAATTTTTGTTTTTCCCTACAAATATACAAGCCTTTCATTCTTTAAAATAGAGAGTGGTCATCAGCGGATATGGAACTGCTATTGACATTATTACAGCATAGTTAGCAACAGGTGGTGAAGAGTACGGTCATACTGTTGCATGCATCCTATCCAGGGTTTTTAATAATTTTTCATACTTTTTAGTTTGAATTGTTGATATTGGCTGTGTTGATAATGAAATGAAGCAGGAATGCGAATGTAGGTTTGACTGCATTGGTTTATGTCTGGCAATAGATCATCTCACTTTGCAATTAAGGGCCTGAATGTTTTAAATTTTGATCTCCCATTATAGAGGGGTACATTCTTTGTGGAGAGAGAAAGCCAAGTCATATCCAGCGTTATTCCTGGAAACGCCCATGACAGTGCCAGAGAAACTGTTTAAGGCTTTGCCCTCCTCATCAAGTTTACCATTCTCCAAAGCTTCTGGATATACACCCTTAGCTTGGTCCCAGTGAGTATGCTTCAGTAGGAGGGCAAACTCAGATCTACAGAAGGGAGGTTTTTCAATATTGATGCACTGTGATGTGATCACTGCACTTCAGCATACACTGCAGACCTCCAACAATGAGTAACCAAAGGAAAGCTTGGCTTTAGGTCTTGCATGTAGACCCACGATGTCTTTTTGTGGGAGCAGGTAGCTAAAGTTACCTTGCCCTTGGTGTTTACAGTGCCAGTGACCCCAGTGGTGACACTAGGGATTCATGATTGATTTCAGTGCCAGTAAAAGTTTTTGACCCTATTGGTGATCCCTGAGGTGTGCCTTAAACCAAAAAGAAAAGCTGTAAAATATGCTGATAAGAAGACTTTTGCCCTGTGGAAGAAGTGCTAAAACTGAAGGGACGTACGAAAACTCTGAGGATAGTAAACCTGTCTGTCATCCCTGTAGCTGCCCCCTGTGATTGGCTTTTGTGTCATTCTCCTATTTCCGTCTCCCCTACCCCTATCACTCCTGTCTCTAACCTGTGGCTCCATCTCTACCGATACCAGTAATCCCAGCCCCTGTGTCTGTTTTACTGATACCAGTTAGAGTGCTTACCTCTTCCCCTGTGACAGTTATTTCCAGTACTTCCTTGCTAATGGTTGCTCAGACAACTTCTCTGCTTGCAGAACCTCTTCTGATTCTTTCTCCTCTTCCTATTCTCCTGATTCTAATTCCTACTTTTCCTAGAAGAAGTCAGAGAAGTTCAGGAAGGCTAGTCATAGTTGCAAGAATAGGACTCTTCATGACACCACCATCTTTTTGGGGAGGTGGACTGTTCCCAGTTGTACCTAGCCATGGATCATAGCCATAGCCATCTGGGGCTGGGTACCTGGCCACTGGCTAGACTACCATGGGATGCACGGTGCACTTTTCATGTCCGTGACCCTGTGCTTCCGGACCCATGGGGACTGTGATCACGGCTGTACCAGAAGCATGGTCTCATGGGAGCTGGGAGCATATAACCTGGTTGCAAGGATAGTTGAAAATGCTTGGGTGTTATTTCCTTTTCTGTTTTATATACTGTACTTTGGTAAAGTCAACTCTTGTTATCTGCATGTTTTGTATTTGTGAATTTCTTATAACGCGGAAATGCCAAATTTGACTCCGAATTTCTTAATTGTGAAAAATCATGAAAGAACGAGAGTCAAAACGAGAAATTGTTACAAAGCACAAGTTAAAACATGAAATTTAACATCCAAAATCAGCTAATGATACTGTACAGCACCATATTGAAAATTGCCTACCAACAACATAAATCGAAATCTGATACTTAGAGTTAGGAATCGGTACCGAGCTATGACCAGCTGTGTATAGAGATAGGTAGTGGCATGCAGTGCTTCCAGTGTAAATTAGCGTGGGGTATTTGAAATCATCGCCCAGCTTGAAGTTTATCATGATTTTTATGAGAATTTTCGTTTAATGGGTATTGCATTGTTCTTGGTCGCGAAAAAACGAAACCGCAAAGAAAGAGCCCGCGATAAAAGAGGGCCGATTATAATAGAAATTTCTATTATGGGAAAAAATTCAGAATAGAATCAAGTCTTATGAAAACACAACTAACAGCAAAAATGAACCGATACCCAGGCAATACCGTAAAGCACAAGGATTCATGCATGAAAGTAAATTTCCTTTTATTCAATAACAAAGATTCTAAAATAGAGTTTTTTCCCAATTATATGTATTAAAGAAAATCATCTTCATTCTAATTATTAATACAGATGTACTTTTAACATCAGAAACACCAAAGAAGTACTAAGAAATGCTCTCAGCTGAGAAAACGCTTGTACAGTTGTCTATATCGGAATCACATTGGTCAGTACTTCACAACAAACATTATAGTATATCCATATGGTCATAGAGCTCCGCAACTGTCATATTGCTATTCAAACAAATTTTATGCTGAAACTGGCTCCATCCTTACTGAATATTAATCAAAGCAAATTAATTGTCCATATAAAGAACTCACAGCTGGCCTAGTATATTATTATACATGTTTCCTTGTCTTCAACAGGAGAGAAATTGTCATCTTTATCTCTAGTTTCAACCACCAAAATTTCAGTAAGAAAAATCTATATTGAGAAAGTATTCATCAGCAATCTGGTCGGTGTTGCTCATGACTTTCTGATCATCCAGTATTCCTAGATCACATATCAATTTGATTTTTTTTGTTAATCATCCTCCATGACAGACCAGGAGATCTTGCCTGTAGACGACATACAGCATTCGCAGGCTGTAATCCCTAAAGACTACTCTGGGCTATGAAACGACATGAGGACTGATGAGTATATTATTTTGTAAAGGATAATGTTAATAATAGTACAGTAATTATATAAAAAAAATATTTTAAAAGTAATTTCTTATTATAATTACATTGTAGGAAAAAATAAATTTAGAAATAATTTGTGTTTTTCCTAGCTATACAAACATGCATCTGGTAAAGATAAACTTCCCACTTCAACCATCCCTCTCAGTCCTGAATTGAATGTCAATTGACAGGAGAGTGGAGGGCCGGCCACTCGCCCGTGTTCACCTCCTGTTGTTACCCACCTCATTAAAGATTGCAGCGGAGGTTCCAGTTCCTCTGAAGACATTCCCTGTTCTAAAAGACTGAAGTTTGTATAGCTAAAAAAAATACAAATTACTTTTAGAATTGTTTCATTTTGAATGAAGGATATTGTAGCTTATGCAACTAGAACTATTCTTTTTATATTTTTCGTTTGGTTATTAATATGCAGTTGTTAATCAATTGCAATTATAAGTTTTGCGGGTCATTTTCTTTGTATTCTCCTCTGTTGTGTGGATTTTCTGACTAAATTCACAGGTGGTCAAGTTCTACATTAGGAGTTTCCTTGAGTTTTATACCTTGATAAAGTTAGTATCTCACTATTGGTACTTTCTTGTCTACTACTTCATTGAATGACTTCACCTTTCCCTTTTTCATCTTATGCCCAAACTATTTTGATGTACTGTAATTTCTATTGTTACCACTATTTTTATAATTAACTTTATCTAGAATTATGATCTTTTTAACATCCCCTAGTGTTACGATCCTCGTGGGGATCGAACCAGGTTCTGTTGAATTGATTAATGAAATGGGGACTTTTCGGCTACAATACACAATGAAACAAAAGGAAATATAGAAAGAAAACTCACAAAAGAAAACATAATTTTATTTACAACTAGTCAAAGGTAAATGTTTCTTGATTGAGTACTTAGGAAGCACTGAACTAAACAAAGAAAATCATTTGATTGAACTACACTCCAGCAAATAGGGGAACAGTCAAGATCGTAGATAGATAATACAAAAAAATACTACTCTTCACAGCAGCTCTCGACGGTTGACAGGAACGTAGATATTTCAGGTCCAGGCGTTTCATGGTCGGTAATGAGGGCGGGGGGCAATTCGTACTGACATCTCGGACAAAGCTGGTTACGTCTGCATTCTGGTCCTTACGTCTTCTCTTCTTCCCTGAGCTTGTTCTCCCCCTCTCTCTCTCTCTTGTTCTTACTCCTGTTCTGTCTTTCGTACTCTCCCTTCTCTCGTTCGCGTGGAAGTTTATATACCTGTATCCCTGTTTGGGAGGGGTTAACTATGGACAGTTCCATATAAGGAAATTTTTTCGTTTCTTCATCCTCATTGGTGTTCCTTAAAACCATGCCTCTGATAACACCTAGACGAACGGTCTGCTGGTGTTAATCAAAATCCATATCGCCCTATAATTGAAGCGAGGCGTCTGTTTACCTTCAGCTAATGTATATTCTTCGGCGACAAACACTGTTCTTCTTGTTCTATGGTTCTTCTCATAACGTTGACTCCTTGGTCTTCAGACAGGGGATCGTTATGCCCAAAGACCGCCGGCCTAGGCACATAATAAATATCTTGACGGTGACAGCTTCAATAAACAATAGCGGGACCTTCTCTCTCTCTCTTTCTGCTTCTCTAAGAGTAGAAAAATCACATGTTTTAACATTCTTTTCTGTATTATTCTATCTACCCATGACACCTAGTCATAAACTACTACTACCGTTATTTTTATGATGCTTGCTCAAAATCTTTCCCATTTTGTCTAGTACCCATGTTTCAACTACTGAACATATAAAACTGATTCCATGCCATTATAAATGTAAAATCAGAATTGAATTATCAGCATGTTGATTTAGCATATTTATGTTCAGGTTATTGATTGTATTCCATGTTTGAAAGTCAGGTCAAAAGAAAAACCAGAACTGATTAAATAGAATATTTAGACAGGAAAGCAGATGATGCTGACAAAGCTATGAATTAGGGGGATGGCTATGGTGTAAGAATTGCTCATAAAATTATTAATGAAATCTCTACGGGGGCAAAGAAGAAGAAAAATATACCCATCAAGAAGAGAGAGATATTATTACTACTACTACTACTACTACTACTACTACTACTACTACTACTACTACTACTACTACTACTACTACTACTACTTGGTAAGCTACAACTGTAGTTGGTAAAAAGCAGGATGCTGTAACCCCATGGGCTCCAACAGGGAAAATAGCCTGTAAGGAAAGGAAATAAGGAAATAAGAGAATTAATTAACAATTAAAATAAAATATTTAATGACAGTAACCACAATTAAGATAAATATTTCATATGTAAACTATAAAAACTTTAACAAAATAACAGGAAGAGAAATAGGATAGAATAGTGTGCCCGATTGTACCTTCAATGAAGAGAACTCTAACCCAAGACTGCGGAAGACCATGGTACAGACGCTGTGGCACTGCCCAAGACTAGAGAACTATGGTTTATTTTTTGGAGTGTCCTCCTAGAAGAGCTGCTTATCATAGCTAAAGAGTCTCTTCTACCCTTACTGAGAGGAAAGTAGTCACAGAATAATTGCAATGCAGTAGTTAACCCCTTGAGAGAAAAATTGTTTGGTAATCTTAGTGTTGTCAAGTGTATGAGGACAGAGGAGAATATGTAAAGAATAGGCCAGACTATTTGGTGTATGTGTAGGCAAAAGGAAAATGAATGGTTATGAGAAAGAAGGATCCTATGTAGTACTGTCTGACAAGTCAAAGGACCCAATAACTCTCTAGCGTTATAACGGAAGATGAAGAAAGACAATGATGGATGTAACACTGATCATGAATAGGAGATATGAAGGGAATTGATATACCTGAAGCTGAGGAAGACCTTGATGTGCCCATGAATAAATTTGCTGTGTTTGAAGTCAAAGCTATCATTAAAAAACTCTGAAATGGAAAGCCCATGGATATGATGGAGTAAATGCTGAGATGATATTAGCCATAAATGAAGTGACCGCCAGAATACTTTCAATAATATTTTGTAGAATGTGGTATGAAGATGCAAAACCTAATGATTAGGATCTGGGAATCTGACTGATTTCAATAATTACAGAGGCATCACACTTCCGTCAGTTGTCATGAAGATATATAGTATATTTATTCTAAAGAGACTAGAGAGAAAGATTGATGAAAACCTGGTAGATAAACAAGCAGGGTTTTGGAAAGGTAAAAACTGTACTGAAGAAATTCTCATTTTAAGATATGTTGTACAGTAATGTACAGACTACAAAAATCAAATTTTGATGGAATTTGTGGACTATGAAAAAGCCTTTGATATTGTGCACCAGCTAATTTTGTCATGAGTCCTGCATTATTATGGAGTTTTTCTTATATATGTAGATTTGATTAAGTCTGTTCATGAGTATAGCAATTGCAAAATTAATCTTAGTGGAGTCCTATCAAAGGAATTTCTAGTAAACAGCAGAGTGTTCCAAGGGAATGTGTTGTTACTTATGTTGTTTCTCCTCATTGATTTTGTAATGCGTAGAACAGTTGGGGATGGTGGAGAAGGATTGATTTGGATTGGTGATTGGAAATTAGCTACCTAGAATATGCTGATAATGCTGTCCTTATTAGCAGAACACCACAGGATTTGCAATGTTTCCTTACCAGATTGAATGAAATATAGTATTGACTCAAGATAAATAGAAGAAGGAAAGGTGATGAGAATGGAATATGCAATGGAGGAGGAAATATCATTGGAAGGAGAAAGGATTAATGAGGTAGAAACATTAAGATATCTAGGAACTAGGATCTCTATAATACAGGGTCTTTAGAATTTGAGTTTAATGAAAGACTGTAAAAAGCTAATCAGACAATTGCTAGGTAAAGTAAAATTTGGAAATTAAATCTCCTAAAATTACATTTAAAAATGAGGCTTTATGTCAGTTTAGTGAGATCTGTGTTACATTGTGGACAGGATATGGGTCATGGTATGACAATGAAACAATATCTAACAGATTTTGTAGATTTGAGACCAAAGCCCTTAGATTAAAATTGGGAGTTAAATGGCAGGACAGCATTAGAAATGAAACTATGAGATATTACTCGAGGGCTATATGTGGATGAGATCATGGTGAGGGAGGGGTAGATGGAGATGATCGGGGATGCTCTTCACACTCCCCAAGAGAGATAGTTCATCAAACTTTTAACTGGGCTCCACATGGCACTAGAAGAGTGAAGACCCAGGCCTACATGGATGAAGACTATGAAGCGTGAAAATGATGATGAATGAAAAAATAATGATTTAAAAGTTTGAAATAGAGACGATTAGCAAAATCTAACTGAGGCCCTTTCCATCTTTAGGTATAGGAGATGACGATGAAGATGATATTGGTATGACCCCTTCCTTACCTGGGTACACAACCTTTCTTTTTAACTTTTGACCTTTAGGAGTTCGGTTTGAAAGGATTTGGAACAAAACAAACAGTATTGGAGGAACTTGACCACGCACATCTGATTTGAGTGCATTCCATTGTTGGAAGAAGTATGAGGAAGCAAAAGCTAGCATTTTTTATTCCTGCCTGTCTAGATTCAGACACTTGGATATACACACATGCATACATATTCTTACTCTTAAATAGATGATAAAATATATATATATATATATATATATATATATATATATATATATATATATATATATATATATATATATATATATATATATATATATATATATATATATATATATATATACACTCACACTATATATATATATATACAGTATATATATATATATATATATATATATATATATATATATATATATATATATATATATATATATATATATATATATATATATATATATATATATATATATATATATATATATATATATATATATATATATATATATATATATATATATATATATATATATATATATATATATATATATATGTACAGTATATATATATATTTCTGGGCTCGAACCTGTGCCGCCCAGTGAATAAGCTCCATTTAGCACTTATTCTTAGGTAATTTACTGCTAAATATACCAGAGAAAAAATGTAAAGGAGTGCTAGGTTAACTAGCTCGCTCACCTATTGGTGTCGGTATAAAATTGGGCGTATAATCCAGAGGTCCCGCACTATTTAGATTCATCCACGACAGAAACCCCAATAGAGGAGAGCCGTTCAACCTCACTCGGTACTACTAACAATGCATCTGCTCAGAACTCAACTCCTTTTAGCACGCCTTGTGCAGTAACCCGCATTTTTGTTGTGCTCTCGTTTTGGAATTTTTTTCAATTGGATTATGGCTTCTTCGTCGGTTTCCCAGGAGACACCGTCTAAGTTAAGTACCAAGCTTGGTTTTACTGTGTTTTGAGCAACCTAGATCGTTTAATATTTATATTATAGGAGTTTATTCTCTTCGTTCATATCGATCTTGCTTGATTTCACTACAGTTGGTACTCCTGTTTTTGAGAGCTTTTAGTTTCACTCGCGGTGTTACTATGTGTATTATTAAATATTATTTGTTATTGTGAATATTCATTATTTAGCGTTTAGAATCCTCGTGGTTCAATTTTAGGGCCGATATCATTTACGTATCGTTATGGCTGCTGACCTTCATTGCTAGGCGGCAATGTTATTTTTAAGCCATCAGGTGTGTCTTTTGTGATGTAATTATTATGTTGCATGCCTTGCCCAAAAAATTTCTATGTGTTTATTTATATAATTTTTAACGCTATTATTATTATAATGAATATTTGTGCCATTACTCCGTTTGATCTGTCTGGTTGGGGATCGTCAGTTGGTAGCCCTGCTGCCTCGTATCACGTGATCCTCCCCCATGCTCCCCCTCTCGCTAGGTGGGTGGCTAGGCTTCTTTCCCCCTCTCCCCTAGGGGACCGTTGCCTTCCCTCCTTGTAGAGGGGGTAGTTCAGTGTTTATGGACTTTGTCCTCCGGGTGTCCCGGCGGGTTCGGCTCTGTCTAGTCTGGTTGGCCACCGGTCAACAGAGTTGGATCCCGGTGCACCCTATTTTATATTCACTTATCACACTGGTTTATGTTATATGAAACCCTCTGGGTTCCGTTGGCGGTTCTTAGCTACAGTTCCGCCCCCCCTATTATTTTATAACATTTCCTATGATTATATAGGATGATTATATGACAGATCACTACCCCGGAGTCCCTATATGAATTGGTTTTGGATATACTTTTATTTCCCGGCCCGGGGCCTACCCCGCCCCAGGAAATCAGACACCATGTGTCTTAATTCCTTGTTATTGCATCCTTTTTTATGCTCCCGGCTCGACCGGAATGGATTGCTATACTTTAGTTTAAGTTAGACTTATGTTTAGGCCCGGGTCCTCCGGACCCGCCCCTACTTAAGAATATTACAGTTAAGCTCTAATCTTGTGTTAGACCTATGTTAGGCCCGGGTCCTCCGGACTCGCCCCTACTTAAGAATATTACAGTTAAGCTCTAATCTTGTATTAGATCTATGTTAGGCCCGGGTCCTCCGGACCCGCCCCTACTTAAGAATATTACAGTTAAGCTCTAATCTTGTGTTAGACCTTTGTTAGGCCCGGGTCCTTCGGACCCGCCCCTACTTAAGAATATTACAGTTAAGCTCTAGTCTTGTATTAGATCCTATGTTAGGCCCGGGTCCTCCGGACCCCCCCCCCCCTACTTAAGAATATTACAGTTAAGCTCTAATCTTGTGTTAGACCTTTGTTAGGCCCGGGTCCTTCGGACCCGCCCCTACTTAAGAATATTACAGTTAAGCTCTAGTCTTGTATTAGATCTATGTTAGGCCCGGGTCCTCCGGACCAGCCCCTACTTAAGAATATTACAGTTAAGCTCTAATCTTGTGTTAGACCTTTGTTAGGCCCGGGTCCTCCGGACCCGCCCCTACTTAAGGGAATTACAGTTTCTCATATACTATTCTTTTTATAGATGGTGCATTGTCTGACGCCGGCCTGTGCAGCTGTTATGCACCAGCCTTGTGGCCACTCCGTCTGCCGATCTCATGCCCCTTGTGGGGTTCAACTGGAAGACGTTGTGGTATGGCACCCTGATAACTGTGTGATTTGCTTCGACCTCATCACTACCCTTGGATCTGACTCGGTGAGTCCCGTTGGCTATGTTGCCTTCTTATTTTACTATGAGTAAGATCTCTATGGTCTTGAAGGACCATTGGGAGTCTTCCCTTTTATAATTCCCACTATTATTTCAGGCATCCCCGGAGCAAAAGTCTGCGGCTCGGGCCACACTGAAGGTGTGGGTTGGTGGTTTTGCCCGGAATGTGAAGTCTAAGCGGCCGTACGTCCTATCTGAGGACTACTGCTCCATGGTTTACCCCAACGCTAAGTCTTCAGCCGCTGTGGCTAGGCATGTGGCAGCTCCCATCATTGCCCACATTGATGCCACCATAACGGGTCTCATCGACCCAGAGCAAGATCCATCGGACGCCCCCGGAGGTCTGGAGGATAATGTTGCCTCCATGAACCTGGACGTCGAACCAATGTTACTAGACGAGCCGGATACAGGTAGGGTGGTAAGTGAGGCAAGTGTTTCCGGCGCTGAGATTCCTATCCTCAGCCCCGCTCTTTCTTCTTCTTCTGATCGCTCTTCTTTTCATGGATTTTCTGGGGACCATGATTCGTCTCAACGATCATACCCGGTCCCCCCTAAGGATAAGTCTACATCAAGAACCTTACCCAAAGCTCGCAAGCCCCACAAGACTTCCCATAGCTCTAAACAAGGTACAGACCTGTCATCAAAAGCCTCTGGTTCCTCCTCTAAGTCTCACGACCCGGGAGTTCATTCCGCCCCTCCTGCTGCTAGCCCGGGCCTTTCCGAATCAGCCATGCTTTGCATCGTGTCGGAGATGCAAGCAAAGTTGGTTTCGGAGATGCATTCTAAGATGGACACGATGTTCTCTAACATCGGTCAGAGACTTGGGGCTTTAGAGCAAGGAGCTCCGGAGAGAGTCCAAAGCTCTCTCATCCCGGATGCCTCTAAGCTCCCGCCGTTTGCCAAGAACAACCCTTGGCGTATGGCTCTTCATTCCCCGTTCTCAGACGGAATGTTGACTTTGGAGGGCCTTGGCACTCGTCCTCTAGAGGACTTTGAATTCTTTCCTCCTGGTCTGGCATTTCCATTTCATGGTTATGCCAGGCTTACCGAGGAAGCTTTAGTTCGGTTAGACAAGGTCCCCAAAGAGACGGTCATCTTCCCTAAAGAGCAAGCCCAATCTGTTTGGGCCAGATTTTTGAACGACATCGGCTGCACTAACACCATGCTGACGCCTTATAAAAGCTCTTTTACGATGTTCTTAATGGACAAGAACACCTTGACTCCATGCGTCAATTAGGTGGCAGAGCTTGCCTTCCAATATGCTCTGGAGGAGAAGCCCTTGCCTCCCATCCGAGAGGTGGATCCAATCTCCCTCCTTCTTCCTTCAGGCATTGAGTGTTGGGACAACGTCCATACCACCTTTACCTCTGGCAAGCTAGCAGCAGACTGTGCCTCAGTTTTGTTTAGTGAGAGGCTTCCCCGTCTCCCGGAATCCCTCATTAAACAGGAATATGATTCCCGCCTACGTGTGGGCCGTACTCTAAACTTGGCCACATCCACGGAGTCGATAGTCTTGACTTACGATACGGAGAGTATTTTTAAGTCTCTCAACAAGGCTACATTACAGTCTTTATATTATGACCTGTATGACTTCGCTACTGCTAAACGCAGATGTCGCAAGCATGTCCTAGCTGAGGCGACGATTAGGCATGAACCTAATAAGCTCATCCGGTCCTCCTGTTGGGGTTCAAATCTCTTCCCCGAGGATCTCGTAGAGGGAGTCTTGGCGGAGGCCACTAGAGTTAATCAGAGCCTTAAAGCCCGTTGGGGTTTGACCTCGAAACGCAAATATGACCCCGCAAATTATCAAGCCCGGGGTAGGAAGAAGCTTCGTCCATATACCTCCACCCAGTTCAGGCAACAGCAGAGTGGTTCGTCCAACTTCCGGCGGCCTCTTCCCCCATCTCCTGTTGTCCCTGCACAGCCTTCCACCTCTCAGGCTCCTTCGGATGACTATGTCACCGTTCTGCTCCCTAAGAGCCAGCTTTCTGGTGCCTCCTCCACTTCTCCTGCCTTTAACCAGTCTTACGAGGCTCGTAGCTCTTCCCAGAGTTATGGTAGAGGTAGAGGCTACCACCGTGGTTCTAACCAGAACAAAGGCAGGGGAAGAGCCTTTCGCAGAGGAAAGAATTTCCGAGGCGGACGTGGAGGCAACTCCTCAAACCAATACTGAGGTGCAGCAGGTAGGGGGGAGGCTCTATGCCTTCCGCAACAAATGGAGGTTCAGTCCCTGGGCGTTCAGTATCATCTCCAAGGGACTGGGGTGGAGTTGGATTCAAGGACCTCCTCCTCCGAACAAATTTCGTCAACATTCCACTCCGGACCTGGTCGAATTTGTCCAGGATCTTTTACAAAAGAACGCCATACAAGAAACGAAACACCTGAAGTTTCAAGGTCGGCTGTTCAGTGTCCCGAAGAAGGATTCGGACAAGAGAAGAGTGATTCTAGACCTATCCCTTCTCAACTTGTCCATTCAATGCGACAAGTTTTGAATGCTTACCGTCTCGCAGGTGCGGACCTTACTTCCCCGTGGGGCCGTCACCACCTCTATCGATCTTACAGACGCCTATTATCACGTCCCGATAGCGAGACACTTCCGTCCGTACCTAGGCTTTCGCTTAGGGGACAAAAGTTACTCCTTCAAGGTGATGCCCTTCGGGCTCAACATCGCCCCAAGGATCTTCACAAAGTTAGCAGAAGTCGCTATTCAGGAACTCAGGAATCAAGGGATTCAAGTAGTAGCCTATCTGGGCGACTGGCTCATTTGGTCAGACACCTCCCAAAATTGCCAAAAAGCCACTCACAAAGTCATCCATTATCTTCAATCTCTAGGCTTCCAGATCAACTTCAAGAAGTCCCGTCTTCTTCCAAAATCGAAGTTCCAATGGCTCGGCCTGCAATGGGATCTTATATCTCATACTCTGTGTCTTCCCAGACCCAAGAGGTTAGAGATTGCAAGGAACACCAAACGCTTTCTCAAAGACAAAGTAAGTTCCAGACGACTCCAAGAGAGGATTCTGGGGTCCCTTCAGTTTGCCTCAGTGACGGATCTTCTTCTGAAGGCAAAATTGAAAGATATCAATCGTGTCTGGCGTTCGAGGGCGAACCGGAAGCTCCGGGACAGGAAAGTCCGCCTTCCTCCCATTCTACGGGAAAGACTTCTTCCTTGGACAAGAGCAAACAGTCTGTCAAAGTCAGTTCCCCTTCGATTTCCGCCTCCGAAATTAATCATTCACACGGACGCATCCTTATCAGGTTGGGGCGGCTATTCTCAGCTCAAGAAAGTTCAAGGTCTTTGGACTCCCTTGTTCCGCCAATTTCACATCAATGTGCTAGAGGCCATGGCAGTTCTTCTAACCCTGAAACGTCTCGCTCTTCCCAAGAAACAACACCTTCGTCTGGTCCTCGACAGCGAAGTGGTGGTCCGCTGCCTCAACAGAGGCGGGTCAAAGTCAGGGCCTCTGAACCATGTTCTAGTAGCCATATTCTCCCTAGCAGCCTTGAACCGTTGGCATCTTTCAGCTGTCCACCTGGCGGGAGTCCGGAATGTAGTGGCAGACGCCCTGTCCCGGACCTCCCCTCTAGAATCGGAATGGTCACTCGATCTAAAGTCATTTCGGTGGATTCTCTCTCAGGTTCCCGGTCTCCAAGTGGACCTCTTCGCCACGGAATCCAACCACAAATTGAGAGTATATGTGGCTCCCAATCTAGACCCTCAGGCTTACGCCACAGACGCCATGTCACAGAATTGGGACACCTGGGAAAAGATTTATCTCTTTCCCCCGGTGAATCTTTTGCTGAAAGTTCTAGACAAACTGAGATCCTTCAAGGGACAAGTAGCCTTGGTCGCACCCAACTGGCCCAAGAGCAACTGGTATCCTCTCCTGCGAGAGTTGAGACTATACCCTCACCCGATACCCAATCCGGTTCTGTCTCAGATAGTACAAACACGCGTTGTGTACGCTTTCTCAAACATTCAGAGCGCCCTAACTTTATGGACTTTATGAAGTTTGCGGCTATGCATGGTGCCAATATTGATCCTCAAAACACCTTGTTCCTAGAATCGGATAAACGGGATTCCACCATCCGCCAGTATGACTCTGCAGTTAAAAAGTTGGCAAAATTTTTAATAGACTCAGACGTGAACTGTATGAACTTGAACCTTACAGTCACTTTCTTTAGATCGTTATTAGAATCAGGTCTGGCAGCCAATACTATCACCACTATTAAATCGGCTCTGAAAAAGATCTTCCTAGTGGGTTTTAACATAGACTTAACCGACTCTTTGTTAGCTTCAATTCCGAAAGCTTGTGCCAGACTGAAACCGGTTACTCGTCCTACCCCGGTGACCTGGTTCCTTAATGACGTACTCAAATTGGCTTCTGATACCATTAACAGTTCTTGTGATTACATTCCCCTTCTCAGGAAAACACTTTTCCTGGTGAGCTTGGCTTCCGGGGCAAGAATTTCTGAATTGGCAGCCTTGTCGAGAGACCCGGGTCATATTGACTTCCTGCCTTCGGGAGAGGTCCTTCTTTCTCCTATCAAATTCTTTTTGGCTAAGAGCGAAGACCCTCAAAACAGATGGTCCTCCTGGAAAATTGTTCCCCTCACGCAAGATCCGTCTCTGTGCCCTGTTACTACTCTTAGGTCTTATTTATCCCGGACCTCCTCTAACTCCTCGGGGCCTCTATTCGTTAGAGAACAAGGCGGTACCATTACTATTAAAGGGATCAGGCAACAAATTTTGTATTTTATTAAACAAGCTAACCCTGACTCTTTTCCTCTTGCACATGATATCAGGGCGGTTGCTACCTCGGTGAACTTCTTTCACCACATGAATTTTACAGACCTTTCCAGGTATACAGGGTGGAAATCACCGTCAGTGTTCAAGAAACACTACCTTAAACATTTGGAAGCCCTAAAATTTTCTACAGTAGCCGCAGGGAGTGTAGTTACTCCCAGGTAACTCACAGGTTAATGCCTTGTCTCTTTATCTCTCCCTCTTACCTGCCTCATTTATACCCTATTGTATTCGTTGGTCTCGCACCTGAATACTGTTATTATATTTGTAAATTTTTATACTCCTGAGTATCTGTATATATTATCACTCACGGCATTATTATACCTACCTGATTGGATTTATGTTCATATTTAAGATACCCTTATAATTGTTTTTTGGTACTCATCTCTGATTAAAAGCATCCTGTATTTCCCTTACGCTTATGTTTTTTCCTTTATTTTGCAAGTTTGGTGACATTTTCTCTTGTATAGATTCACTGGGCGGCACAGGTTTGAGCCCAGAAAAGGGATTTTGACGTAGGAAAAATCTATTTCTGGGCGAAGGACCTGTGCCGCCCAGTGAACCCTCCCAGCTCCTCTCCCTTGGAGTCCCCAAACTTTGGGTGCTAAGGAGTTGGGTTCTGAGCGGATGCATTGTTAGTAGTACCGAGTGAGGTTGAACGGCTCTCCTCTATTGGGGTTTCTGTCGTGGATGAATCTAAATAGTGCGGGACCTCTGGATTATACGCCCAATTTTATACCGACACCAATAGGTGAGCGAGCTAGTTAACCTAGCACTCCTTTACATTTTTTCTCTGGTATATTTAGCAGTAAATTACCTAAGAATAAGTGCTAAATGGAGCTTATTCACTGGGCGGCACAGGTCCTTCGCCCAGAAATAGATTTTTCCTACGTCAAAATCCCTTTTATATATATATATATATATATATATATATATATATATATATATATATATATATATATATATATATATATATATATATATATATATATATATATATATATATATATATATATATATATATATATATATATATATATATATATATATATATATATATATAGATATAGATATAGATATAGATATAGATATAGATATAGATATAGATATAGATATAGATATAGATATAGATATAGATATAGATATAGATATAGATATAGATATATATATATATATATATATATATATATATCCTCTTGTTTTGTTGAAGTTTCTATAGTTTATATGGGAGATATTTATTTTCATGTTACTCTTCTCAAAATATTTAATTTTCCTTTTTTTCCTTTCCTAACTGGGCTATTTTCCCTGTTGGAGCCCCTTGGCTTATAGCATCCTGCTTTTCCAACTAGGATCGTAGCTTAGCAAGTAATAATAATAGTAATAATAATAATAATAATACAGCGTAATAATAATAATAATAATAATAATGATAATGTTACAATATTAGAATTGATACAGGTTCTTCCAGTCTCTAAACAGAAAGGATTCAAAATTAGCAATTGAAACATGGGAAATATATATGAAAAGAAGCAAATAAAAATTGCAAAATATTTTTTCACTAACTTATTTGCTAAGGAAACTAAACATTGCTTCTCCAGTACTTTCAAAGGCAAGTGACACTAGTTCAGAATATTGATAGATAAGGGGAACAGGCTGGAAAGTAGAGCAATAAAATATTGAAAGGGAAAGTTGGCGAGTAATCTTAAGCTGATTAAAGGATACTGGTACTAGAGGGTAGGCTGTAGATGGTATTAACTAGTTCTTATTACAAGTAAGAGTAGCTAGCTGCTTCTCTTCCCCACTGATAGTATGTCTCTTTGTCCTGGTCAGGACAAAATTTTGGAGGTAGTTGTTTGCTGTCTGACAGGGAGACTCCCATTGGAACATTATTCTGTCTGACCTCTAGTTTTCGTAATGTTTTCTTTCATAATTCGTTCCTATTTCCTTTGAACAGTCTTTTCTTGAAGCTTATATACATGTGCATGGTTGCAGCTAATTACGATGGCCAATTGACTTTGCTTTTGAAGTTTTCTTATATTCTGATGCAATATGGACCCAATGTTGTGCCATACAGCAAATGGGAAGCCACATGATGACATTTAGAAAAAATGGATTATTATTGAAGCTCGGTGTCTCCCCGAACTGCTACCGACAGTAATTAAGATGATGTAATCTTTGACCAAACACTAGCTGGATTTCTCGTGGAAAAGTTACAGTTTTTTTATTTGTAAATACAGTATATCTTAAACAATATTGTATCTACTCATAATACCCAACTCATATCAAATATTGTTTGAGACTTGCATCTATATATATTTCATTACTGAGACATTAGATTTGGTAGCGAACAAAATGTTTATGTTATAAACTTCTCGGTGAACAAGGGGTTTACCCTCTATTTTGATTTTTCTTTTATTTTTGGAAATAATATTCATATTTACGTATTTGCCGTAGACTGTCGATGGTGCAGGAAATTACAGTCATACATTGTTATTTACAGTATGTATATAATATGACTTTTAATCACACTAATAGGCCCTAAGAGGGTGTGTATTTGGCCAAAGAATGGTCATTTGATTAGTAAGTGTTCACTATACTAGCCTAGAGTTAGAAAAAGTGTACTGAATCCAAAGAAATAATGTCTTTATTCAATAAGTACTAGCATACGTACTGTATACAGTACACAAAATAAAATGGTTTATATGATAAATTATGTAAAACTTTACCAAGCAAGCTTGTCTTAATCAAGAACTTGGTTATATTCTTAACCTTTAATAATGACATACAATATATACTATCAAGATACTATTTCATGACAAAGAAATAATTTCTGTACCGTATTTTAATTTCATGAAAAATTTATTCTTTTGGTTAGGAAATACAAGTTAAGTTGAAAAATATATGAGGACTTAATGTCAAGTAACTGTCATAGTTTGGGCAAATAAGATACATTAATTTTACTTCACCTTAACAGATGTCATGGAAGGAACTCATGATGTCTGATCCTCCTGTAGCAGAAACATTTCTTCCTCTTGAGGCCCATATGTATTTCCTCTCGACATTTAATGGCAAAACTCGTGAAATAAAGCCCAAAGAACTTAGCCGACTTTAGGGTCCAGCAATTTTTATTAACATGCGTAATCTTAAATCTTTTGGTAAGTCTTTAGTTGTTTATCATATACTGCAGAGAGCTGAAATTAGGGATTTTATGTTTGACTATTTCTTATAAATCATTATTACAAATTGAGGTTTGACTTTTTTATGATTGGTAAATTCAAGATTATCACACAAATCCCCTTTAAGAGACTGATAAGCATTTGACACAGGTATATCAATGATTGAAATGGTTTCATCATTTTAATTAAATGTACAGTATGAGAAATAATGGAATTAAATACTGAAGTAGATTCTGGATAAAGAGAAAATTATAAGCTCATACTACTTTGCCGATTTCTTATTTTCATATGCTGTAATCTTTAGGTGTGCCTTTAATAATGTAAACCTTAATATTTTATATAAGGGTACTCCCAGCACCAACCTGAACAGTCATTCAAAGTTTATTGACAAGGTATTTGATTTGCAAAAGGTAACTGATAGGCGAGTGTTACCCACCATTATCTCGCCCACTTTATACTTTAACCGCTGTAGAGAGCAGACTTCTCCAATACTGTGCTGTAGATCTTTTTTCAGTAGGGTGTTATGGATTCAGTATTTGTGTGAATGTTGGATAAGATTTGCTATTTTTTAGGTGTTTTCTGGTTTTCTTATTATTTTCTATGGTAAGGATGATGGATGGGTGTTCCCAGTTGACCTGGGCATAAGGGAGTGTACAGATTCTACATATCACTTTTGTCTGTTGACTCATTTTTACATCGGGATTTAGAATTACTCTTCAAAAGGTTGTTCTTCACCAGAGGGAGTGAAGAACGAGACCCAAGTATATATAGACCAAAAAGCAGCTGATGGCCTCTTTAAGTGGGTTACACACCTCCCTTAATCTCTAAATTTCTCTCTGGAACTTTCAGCCTAGATTTCTTGCTTATCCTGCTGCTCTCTTTTAATCATGTTTTCTGGTCTAAGGGGGTGTTTGGGATGGAGTGTTTTAACTGGAGGAAACTCGCTGCTGTTTCTCTACTTGTCCAGGGATATTGCTAGATGACCCTTATTTCTTGCTATAACCATGGATGAAATATATGCCTTGTTCAAGAACCTAAGGATTGCTGTGCTTGTCTGCCTCACTCATAATCTCACCCATTAAAATTTGGAGTAAAAGGGAAAGTTTGAGAAAGGGAAGAGTTGCAGCATATTCTTACCTCCCCATTTTCTTCTTTATCTTTTTCCTCATGTTTGTCGTCTTCCTCATCTTTCCCATGTCTGAAAAGACTAAACAGGAGCATAATACAGGAGATCCTCTGCACTTAGGAATCTTAAAGGGAATCCCTTAAATATTACTCTTCTTTGAAGGTGTTCAATGAGTCCAGTTCACTTTTGCATGAATCAAACTCCATTGGAGATGTATTTAAGGCAGCCTATTAGCCTGCTCTTACCCTTTTGTTTTGTTAGTATGTTTTGCAGAAGAGAATTGTCCTGGATACTTCTTGTTCTTCCTGTTTGTCTCCATAAGTTAAGAAAGAAAGGTTAATGCTTCCCACAATACCAACTCCATCTCATTTTTTCAGGATTGGTTTGTGTGATCTACAAGTTCATAAAGAAAATCTTACTCATGCATGGGTCTCCCATATAGCATGGTGAGGTGACGGATCACTTATGCAAGAAGGTAATAGATTTAAATACTATCACAGTACATAGGATGGCTAATAAAAGTGTTCATCATGCTTTATCTGCACCAACGTCTTCCAGTCGTGGTTTAGTTTTGGTTTTGTTAGTTTGAATTTGCTCAGTACCAAAATCCTCTTGGTAGTCACTCGACCAAGGTGACCACATTTTTTTATCTCAATCTTTGAATGGGGACATTCTCACCCTCCTAGAGGCTTACCACCAGAGGACTCTATATCCGCAGAACACAATTACGCTGAGTTTAATAGGTACTTTGAGAGATCACTTGGCTCATTTGTAATGCAATGATCTCTGGGCAGCTTTTGTGCCACTTCTTTCAAACCCAACCTCATGAATTGAGGATGCCCTAGGTTATGCTTCTGAAGTGAGGATCTTATTCAGACTGACCAATTTGCTGCCAGCTTGAGATAGATGTGGTGGAGTGAGTTTGATAATCTGATTGCTTCTGAAGTGAGGATCTTATTCAGACTGACCAATTTGCTGCCAGCTTGAGATAGATGTGGTGGAGTGAGTTTGATAATCTGATCTCTGGTAGTTATTTTGCTTTGTATTATTTTTCAAAGCTCCTTCCCCCCACCTCTGTTATAGCAGCTGAGGTTATGCATGTCAGAGATAGGAACTCGTCTTTTATTTCTTTTCTCAAAAATAGTTGAGAAGCTGCATCTATCAACACAGGATATTTTTCAAGGTATCAAGGCATAACATTGAACAGAGTGAAATTCTTAGCAAACCTCAACCCTTATAGAATTATGTCTTAGCTTTGGAATATTGACTATTAACTCTCAGTAATTTACTTATTTTCATTCAAGATATCTTTAGCTTTAGATTACTGAAAAATCTTTGAATTCATTATACTCTATAATCTTTAAATGTAATCAAGAATTTTAAAAGTAAACGAGTTAGGGACAGTCCATTTTCCAGAAATTTAACCTCTTCAGGGAAAACTATTTAAGAGAAAAAAGAATTGAATGTGTCAAGGCAGTTGACAATAATTGTATGAATGTTTGTAAGGGGTTATTTGGTTGGAACATTCCTAGCTTTTTCAGTACAGCAAGGAAGCAATGTGTATAATTGCTGCTGCTGAAGTGGAATAATAAGTGTGTGCTTCTTTCACGTATTGTTTTATATTTTTCTGATTATAGATCTTCCATATTACAACTGGACATTGACTTTATAAGGACTAGCTAATAACCAACATTTTCCATCCCTTTGGCAAATGGAGACATAGGGTTGGGTCTTGTTTTAAACAATCTGGACTACACCTGCAGAATGGTTTATGAAGGTGGTTTAGTAATACAGTATTCAAAGGAGATGATTATTTTTGTAAAAAGATGTGGCATCCAGGAGTCATTGCACTTGCTGTTTTTTTTAAATCCAGCAAGTGAAACCTAAGTTACCAAGTGGACAATATGAGGTAAAGAAATTTGCTTTGTTCTTACACAAATACTGTACAAGCCTTTAGCCTTTCCTGTAATAGGAGTATATTAGCTACCGGTAGCTGGAAATCGGTTGGTAGGATTTATAGCGAAATGTCGGTAGTTACTGGTGAGTAGCAGGGAAGTCTCGCCTCCTCGCCAGCACACTTAAGTAGCCAGTTTGATTTCAGCCACATAGCAGTATTATTGTACTCTGTGCTAAAACAAATCTGGCTGTTTCTGATAATCCCTTCTTTCTCTCTTCAAAGTGTTTGGTTATGAAGAATCCACATGTGGGCATTCAATCCTGCCTTGGTAAATCAGGATGCAATTGCTGTTGGTTTATTAGCAAACAGGAGGTTTATCCACATTCTTTATGCCAGTTGTGTAGGAGGCGTTCCTGCTTGCAGACATTCCACTATGACACCTGTAGAGAGGGGTTACTGATGCAGCAGTCAATTATGGCAGGAGGAGGAAGTCCAAGAGGGATTTTAGAGGCTCAAAGTCTTTCCTGAAGACAAGGAGGTCTTCAGACTTGCTTCTCGTGCTCCGGTGCTCGAGAAGTGGATTCTCTCGCGTGAATCCAAAAGGGACTCTGACCTGCCCCAGGGACAACTTTCAGGTAAGGCAACAACATTGCCTTCCTCCATTGAAGGTAGTATTTCCCACCCTTCTCCTTGTATTGACTCCTTCCTTGTAGTTTCTGATAACTTCTCCAATAACCAGGTCTTGAAGACTACAGTATGGCTTTCTTTAGGAATTGAATGCGTGCCGTTGTTGGATAAGCTGCTTCATGCCCGAGCCTCTGCAAAGACTCCCAGGTCAACATCTACAGTGTCGTACACTTATGTTGGTCCTTCTGCGGAAGTTCCTTACAGATTAACCAATGACCAAACCCAACTTAGATCATTGATCAAATGGCCATTGCCATTGACAATGTCTTCTGAGAAGGGGCAAATGCATTCTTGCCCTTGACCTCCCAGCCCTGCACCTTCAACCTCATCCTCTGCTGCTGAGCCCCCTTGTGCTGTCCATCTCCCAAAGACAAAGAAAAGAGAGTGCTTTACGTCTGTTTAGATTCATCCTTCCCCTTCACAAACGCATGATAAGAACATCTTTGCTCCCACTTCGTTGTATGATGAGGCTTTGGGACCACAATGCAGAGGTTAAGAAAGACCTTCAAACAGAGAGCTTTGTCAGTTTTAGTTAGATTTAAGCAAACCATGCTTATAAGTCCCTTTACATACACGATCCTCTGTTGACAGTTCAGTACACACACTGTTTGCTTCACGAACACAATCACCAGGGGACAGCTCCCCATGTGCATGATCTCTTCTATGCATACAGTGCCCAGAGAACACTTCCTTGTATATGCATTTGTTTCCTTCCCACACAATTATACTTCCATGTGCACGATCTCCACATGCTACACTCTCCACATGCACGATCCTATTCATACAGTAATTACGATTGTCATCCAGTAAATGTAGACTTTAGGTTGTCTCATGCTAGGTCACCACACTCCAAGCCTCCACCATCTAAGTCCCCATGTGCCTGATCTCCAGGCGTTAAGTCTTCACACGCTAAGGCCTCCATGTGCAAGATCGCTTAGCTCCCCTCATGCAAGGTACTCTTGTGATTGTTCACCACGAACAATGTCTCCATGCGCAGAATACCTACAAGCAGTAACACGCTCTAAGTCTCCACTGTCTCAGGATTCATGCGTACTTTCTGCATATGCAGAATCACCATACGATAGGATTCTACATTGTAGATCCCTGATGATGATAATGATGTAAGATTGGGAGCCCATATTTAGGGGTACGATGTAAAACGTTGTGAATATTTTATTTGAAGGAGGTTTAAGCATGCTGGTTAGCACGGCAACATATAGGATGGACAAGGATGACAAATGAATGCTCTCTAGAATCCCTTGAGGAAAAAGAAAATGATGGTCGGGAGGGAGTCTGGAGTTGAAGTCTAAGGGTGCTGTAAAGCAAGTACAGTATCACTATCCTCTAAATCCAGTCCTTCCTCAGTCATGGAGAAATTTTTATATTCTTACAGGAGGTTTGCATTGGACAGAGTTCAGACAGGGAATGATACATCCCCATGTGGTAGATCCCCATGTTCTGGATTTTGAGTTCACGCGCTGTATCCTTGCTTGCTAGATTGACACACACTAGATCGCAGAGCGATAGATTTCTTTGTGCAAGATTTTCTAGGGAAACCTCCATGCCAGGAAGGCCCTCACGCATGCATACATCTTCTGAGGATCATATTTACACTCCCTGAATTCTACTGTAAATCTCTTTAGATAGATTCAGCTAAGGCGTGTAACTGACACACTTGTTTTCTTTGTGGTAGGCAAACTCATACTAGGGCTTTGCATGACTAGCGATTGTTCTCTCTCCACTTGAGTGTCCGAGCATTTCTTTTCTGCTGCATTTTTGACTCATAAGAAATAACTTTTTAAACAATTTTATTAAGGGACAGTAGTTACTCGGTTTGAGAGTAACTTTGAAAACGAGCAAATCGGTATACTGTATAAGTATAGAGATTCAAATTGGTTTACGAGCATTGTATCTTTTGATGATCAAAAGTATCTCTACGTATACGCATTTTTTGTAAACAAGTACTATACGGAGGAAATTAGTACGAAATCAGTCATGCAGTGCTCATACACCACACATGCAATGTTCACACCTTGTTGGAGATTTTTACCCATTTTCATGCCTTTTTAAGAAATGTCAAAAGCAGTTGTCTCTAGATAGGTTCCTTGTCAAAATTCAATGTAAGAGTGTTAAAAAAAAAGATAACTAAGTGGCTGTAAGGTGTACAGTAAATTAAGTGACTCAATGATAGTGAGCATCATTTCAAGAAAGAGAACTCATGATATCTAACAGAAAAGTTCATGGTGGGAGTTTATCCTTCCAAGCATGAACCCCCTCTTCCACCTCTCTTGTCTCGCATCAGTCACGATTCCTTAAAGGTAATGTGTGAGTTAATTTTTCAATTTTTTTTTATTGTGAATTCTTAATTTATATTCATTTCTGATGTGCAGGGTTATAATTTGTTTGCTAAATTCCATTACAGATCTTTAAGATATAGTGTACTGTACACAGTTTGTGTATTTGGACTTGTAAATTCCCCTTATTTCTTATGGGAAAAGTAGGTTTAGAATATGAACATTTTAGGTTGCAAGTTTGCTCCAAGAAGGAATTAAACTCCTAAACCGAGGTAGTATTGTAATATGAAATAAAGGTTATTCGATAGAATTGAAGTGGGTTAATCTTTGTTTCTCTTTATAAATTATAAGAAAATGAGTTTACATTACGGGACGATAACTTTCAATACTTTTATAAATTAGAAAGGTGAATTACTTCTATGAACCTCCCCTGATATTCATATTGCTTCACCTTAGGAAGCTTGGGTTTATCGACATTTACCCAAAAAAATTTAAGAAATTTCCCATTTCCTTTCATTCCAACTGGCTCATGCCTTTAGTACAGCAATGTGACATCTAATAATAGAAGCTGATCTTTAGTGTGTCACTATTCCTGTAATGGAAAACCAGCTTTAGCTGCTGGGTTGGTGGGATAATCGCAATCAGCTGTCTCAAGGAATTTCTTTGGAATTGAAGATCTCAGACCTTTCTTTGCTTGCAGATGCTTTAAAGGAAGGAGTTGGGAGGCATCTGTATATCATTTGCATATATCAGCGAAATGGACATTCCCAGAGTTGTCTTTCCTTATCAATTGCCTAGAGCTTCTAGCAGTATTCAAAACTTGCAAGCCTAAATCCGCTGGTTGTAGAAAGACTCTGGCTGTATTTTTAAACATTAGCAATGCCATGTTGGCCATGGCACCAGCCACCCATTGAGATACTACCACTTTAGAGTTATTGTGTCCTTTGACTGGCTAGGTAGTACAACATTGGATCCCTCTTTCTGGTTATGGGTAATTTTTCCTTTGCCTACACATACATTGAATAGTCTGGCATATTCTTTACATATTCTTATCTTTCCTCATATACCAAACAATTCTTCTTTGCTAAAGGGGTTAACTGTTACGCTGTAATTCTTCAGTGGCTTCTTAACTTTTGGTAAGGGTAGAAGAGAGACTAGTTATGATAAGCAGCTCCTTGAGGAGAAGGACACTCTAAAATCAAACCATTGTTCTCTAATCTTAGGTAGTGCCATAGCTTCTGTACTATGGTTATCCACTGTTTTGTGGTAGAGTTCTCTTGCTTGAGGGTAAACTTGAGTCCACTGTTTTATCTTAATTATCTTCCTCTTATTATTTTTTTTCCTATTGTTTATATAAGAAAGATTTATATTGACGTTGTTCCTGTTCTTAAAATATTTGATTTTAATAGATTATCACTTCTCTATAATTTATTTATTTCTTTTCCTCACTTGGCCATTTTTCCCTGTTGGACCTTTTTGGCTTATAGCATTCTGCTTTCCCAACTAGGGTTGTAGCTTAGGTAGTAATAATGATAATAATAATAATTAGCAAACATCTAAAACCAGGGGGGAACACTGTCACAATCTATGTACTGGAAAGTGGAAGTACTGTACTGTTAACTTGGACAAATTTGAGAGTGATAAGGCTTCTTCCAGTTTATTCTAGGGAAATCAAACTTCCTAGCAAATCAGTTGAGCAGGAAAAGCCAGGCTCTTTCAAATGAGTGGTCTCTTCATCCATCAGTATGTCTAGAAATTTGGAAATGTTGGGTTGACTGAATATAGACATGTTTGCCACATCACTGAACTAAAAGACAGAGCTATTTTATTAACTTCTGTCAGATCCATTAGTATGGAGAGTAGATGCCTTGTTACGAGACTGGTCAAATCTGGATCTTTACGCATCTCCACTGTATGTCATGTTTTGACATGTGATATACTGTACAAGTCAAGTCAGTAATAAGAGCAGTGTTAATGTATGGATTGAAAACGTGAGCTCTTAAGACAAAAAACTTGAGAAAACCGAAATGAGAATGCTGAGGAAGATTATGGGAATATCACTGCTTGAAAGAAAGGAAAATGATGAAATAAGAAGATTGGCAGGCCTAATGAAGATTACAGAGGTGATAAGAGTGTCATGACTGAGATGGTGTGGGCATGTGTTGAGGATTAATGGTGGGGAGGGAGTGAGGAGGGCTTGGGAGGAACCTGTTAGGGTGGAAAGGTCGAGGAGGAGGCAGAGAATTAGATAGTGAGATAAGGTGAAGGATGATATGGAGAGATGTTTTGTGGAAGAGGATGCCTTTGATACAAGGCATTGGAGAGGGTGAATCAGACATTTGACTCCCTTAATGTAGGGATAATGGTGAGAAAAAAGATGAAACAAGTTCAAGATTTCTAAAAACAGGAGGATGAGTCCAATACCCCTGTTCTAGCCACAAAGGGAATGGTTCACGGAATTGTAGCCTTTGTTATTGAAGATACTGGGAAGGTTGCTGTGTAAATCCAGTTTACTCAGACAATCAATTTAAAAGGTGTTTCACCTAAACCCATCCTGGCTACATCTAACCGCATGAAGACTTTACACTTCATCATATCCTCAGAAACATTGTTTTCACAACCATTTAGATTGCTTATCATAGGCTCTAAAAGACAGTCTACCAATATTCTGTATTAAGGGCAGTGGAATGTCTATTGTGACTGGCACCAATCTAAGAAGATATAAATAACTAGAACTAGTTTAGATAACATTGTAAAATTGTAATTTTTTTTTTTATTAAAAAAAAGACTTTCTATTGCAGCTATTAAGGGATATAGATCCATGTTTAGTTTGGTACTCAAGCATCTCGGATTAAATCTCTCCATTTTAGGAATTATGTCAGATCTATTTAGGGCTTTTAGTATTGAAAGATCTCTTATTATCAGCTCTATTTATTTCTTATTTACATGTAGCTTTACAGTTTTTAAAAGTTTGTAATTTTAACTGATAGAAAAGCTTTTGCTTAAAGATCTCAAAGAAAAAACTGGTTTCCTTTTGGCACTGGCTTCTGCTAAGTGCATAATTGAAGTGCAAGCACCATCTTCTAAGGTAGGATTTGTGGAATATAAGATGATTTCATCTCTCTTACCTTCTTTTGGAGTTAAAAATGATTTCAAGGATAAAGGTTTGCCACAGTATTTTCAATCCCATCTTTAAATGTGAAAAAGGGCATTACATCAGAAAATTAAAATTTTTGTCCTGTAAGAGCCATTCAGTATTATTTAGGCAAAGTAAGGATCACAGTGTGCCTAATTTATTTTGGTGCAATAGGGTCCCTACTTGTGCTCAGACCAAAAATGCCATGTCATATTTGATTAAAGACTTAATTACAGAATCTCACAAAAAGTCGGATCAAAATCTTATGATAGCCGTGAAAGTTAAGATTCATTATATCAGAAGTGCATCTACATTTTTTTCATTTTTCCTGGAATCTTTGCTTGGAAAGGGTTTTAGTGACGGCTCAATGATATACCAAATTGGCTTTCACTAGTCATGTATCTTAAAGATTCATGGTTTGTTTATCAAGATCACTGGGCTCTAGGTCCTATAGTGGTGAGTGATAATGTAATCTAGTCATATTTTGAATACAGTTAATTTATCTTTCCTTTTGTTGGCTACAAATAATTTTTGCTTCACTCTATACAAATCCTTCGCTATTTCAAGGGGATATTACTTTTGGCGAAGCTGAAAGACGAGTCATAAAGTTTAACGAGAGACAACTACTCCAACTGCTAGTTAGCGGGAGGGGTGGGGGTAGCCAGCTACCCTGCTCACACACACACCTGGGCTGAGCACGCATTTCGCTTTCAGGCTCGGTAAAGTGTGAATGCTACAGCTCTCTTCCACCGTTAAGACTTGCCATTCAAATAGTACTTTTATTACTTACTTCTTTGACTCCCCAATTTCTTCCTGAATCTGCTCCTCTGCCAGTCCTCCCTGGGGAATGGTTCAGTAGCAGTGCTGCCTTGTTAACCCCAGGTTAACCTTGTGGTTAGAAGAATGGTACCGTTTCCCCTAGTGATTCGGTCCTGCCCCTTCCCCCAGGGAGCGCCTGCTCATTTTCTGATCTCTTATAGTTTTGGCATACGCTGGGTGTTGATGGTCCCCCTTCGAAGAAAGTTCTGTTTGAACTCCTTCAGTTGGGTGTCAAGAGGAAGTGCACTCCTACTTTTTCGAAAGTAGAGCCTTTCCCTGTGGGCACGGCGCAAGACCACCTTGGTATGGCTTCCCATCTGTCTGATGTTTTGTCCCCTGTGGCTGATGTGGAGGTTTACGCTTCTTCCCCTGGCGCAGTGGGAGAGCAAACTCCAAAGGCAGGTTTCTCCTTCAGGAGGAAATCTCTCGTCTGCGAGAAAGAGTGAACTGTGACCAGCATGTGACCTATGCCTATGCTTCTCCCCCAGGGCTTGGGGAAAACATAGTCCTAGGCTATGTCCTCTTTCGGGAGAGCATTACTCTCGTTTGCAAGAGCAAGCTTGTGACCAGCTTCTTGTGACTGAGCAGACTCCCTCTCCAAAGAAACCTGCTACACGTTTCCCTTTCGGGGGTACGTCAATTGAAAGAGTTTGTGACCCCTTGTCACCCTGGGCGTGCTCCTCTGCTTGCTCTAAGGAGACGCTTGTTTGAACCTTTGGTTTCTCGTCTTTGGAACCCTTGGGTTCTCGTGACGGTCACGCTGAGCTTTTGAGCGCTCATGACCCTGAGCTCTTGGGTTCTCGTTGTATTGAGACTTCAGGCTTTTGTGACCATTGGCCTTCAGGCTTTTGTTATGCTGAGCCTTCAAGCTCTCATAACAATTGGCCTTCGGGTCCTTGTTACACTGAGCCTTCTGGCTCTCGTCGCATTGAGCCTTCGGGCTCTCATCGCGTTGAGCCTTCGGGCTTTCTTGACCTTTGTTATGCTGGGCTTTCTGGCCCGCGTGATCCTCATTACACTGGTCCTTCAGAACCTCGTAACCCCGAGCTCTCGGGCTCGCGTCGCACTGAGTCTTAAGGCTTTCTTGACCGGGGACCTCGAGGGCCAGGTTATACAGAACTCTTGGGTTCTCATGACACAGGGCCTTTGAGTTCTCATCACCCTGACCCTCCAGGCTCTCGTGACCCTGAAGCTTCTGGCTCATGTTATGATTTGCCTCTGGGTTTTCGTAACCCAGAACTTCCGGGTTCTTGTTGCGCTTCTCTCGGTTCTCAGGACCTTGAGCCTTCGGGTTCTCGTCGTGCTGAGCCTTCGCGCTCTCGTCACATTGAGCCTTCGGGCTCTCGTCACGTTGAGCCAATAGGGCTCTCCTGACTTCGGGCCTTCGGACCCTCGTTATGCTGAACCTTGGAGTCCTTGATACCAAGACCCTTCGGGTTTGCATCTTGCTGAGCCTTCAGGATCTCACTACGATTATCTCCTGGGATCTCGTAGGTGGACGACTGCTGCCGCAGTATCGCGTGACCTGCCTTGCCGCAACCCAACTGGTTGCTATGCTCCAGTCAAGCTGGTCTTGCCGATTTCTCGTCTCGTCATCGGACGAGATACCATCACCTTTTCAGGTGACGAGGGATCGTATCCCCGCACAGGGAAACCCTCTCTCTAGGCGAGACAATAACCAGTATTGCCAGCCACGTGAGCAGCAATCTCCTTATATGTGCTCTCCAGCCAAGCACCAACGACTCTCCCCCAGAGGTTCCCTCTCGCCACTCACGCTCACAAGGCAGCTCTCGCATCCTCGCTGCTTGCCTCCTCTTGAATTGCCCTCTCAACGGTCCCCGAGACGGACTGCTCTGATTCCCACTAGGGATCGTTATCCACTAGATTGGTTTCAGGCCGATAGACATAGAGAGGCACCAAAGCAGTCCGCTTCTTCGATGATCAACACCCCTTGGTGGTTAGACCAGGGTTACTCTTGCCCGCAGGTAAGGCATCAAATCAACCTTCTTATCAGGCTCCTAGACCCAGGGCTCCTGGCTCCCCAAAAGGATCCTCCTCCCAGTTCATCGGGAGGTAGAGACACCCCCCATGGTTAACCGCACTATTCAACATTGTGCGGGAAGCTATTACGGGGACCATACCCTGATCTCCATCCTTGGTTGGTATGCCAAGGATTCCCTTGTTGGCTGCTCTCCTTTCCAGCACCTCTCCTGCAGATCCATGGAGGATTTCTGGAGGTTTTGCCTTGGTGGGACTTTCAATTAAAGAGAGTTCCCTCTCTCCCCGGAAGAGGAGTTGGGAGGAAACAGTCACCAAGGTTCCTGGGAGCCCCTTGCTCTTTCGGGTTCCACCGGTGAAACCAAAGTGGAAAAGAAAAAGGATCAGGCTGTCTCCCTTAGGGAAGGACTGGGAAATCTCTTTACCGTACTCTTTTCTCCTCTCTCCGATAGAAGTGGTCCCACGCGAGTCTCGTCCTCCATTGCAGCATGACGTCATTCCTCCTTTCGGTGAGGACCAACGTCCTCTCAGGAATGAAAGGGCTGTAAGACCTTAGCTAGTGGAGGAATTCCTGCCCCAGCACAAAAAGCCGAAGGACCTTTTTACCATCCCGAAGTTCTTGGCCAGACCTTCCGCGCCTCAGCAAGAGAGGCCGAGGGAAGTCTCCCCAAGTAAATCAGCTAGAGTTGCCCCCGTCAACGACCTACCTTAACGACTATGACCCACCCCGGGCTTCTATGGAGGAGAGCTCGGAGGTGGATGAGCAATTTGGTCTTGAGGACAACCTTTTGCCTAGAGTTGCTAGCCCTAAGCTCACAGAGGTGGAGCAGAAGGAGTCTGAACACATATTCTGGTAGGTTCTAGTCTACATTAGTCCATCAATGGGCTGTCAAACCCATCGACAGCCCCGCAGGATGGGAGAAACACAGTCTTGAACCTGGTCTATGGCACTCAAAGATCCCTTTGGGCCAGTGCAGCTTCACCCTGGTCAAAGGGGTTGAAGAGTGACATAAAGAAGGCAGTGTTGCAAGGTACAGGCTCTTCTGCCTCCCTCCGAGCAAGCTCTTCTTCAACTCCTCCTGCCACTGTTCGTGCAGCAGAGGAGGTATTTTGAGATTCTGAATGAGCCTCTTCCAACCTTGCCTCTTGATCACTCTATAGAGGCTAACGGAACTCTCAGTCTTGTACTCGGCCTCAGAGATTATCAACCAAGAGAAGGTTGTGAAGTATGCCATGCAAGCTACGTTGTGGCTGGACCTCTGGTTGAAATCTGTGGGTCACTTGATCAGATCTCAGAATTGGTCTCATGAATCCACAAGGAGGTCGATGGAATCCTTCTATATGAAGTCCAGACCATGGTGGAGAAGGGTGCTCTCCAGGAGGTCCTCGACAGGTCTTCAGGCTTCTACAGTCAACTTTTTCTTGTGAAAAGGCGTCTGGAGGCTGGAGATTAGTCATCGAACTCTCGGCCTTGAAGAGGTTTGTCAATCTAACCTTGTTCAAGATGGAGACAGCTGACATGGTCAGACAAGCAATAAGACCGCAGGACTTCATGTGTACACTGGATCTCAAGGAAGAATACTTCCAAATCCCAGTCTATCCATCTTCTAGGAAGTATCTAAGAATCATGTTCAAACAGAAACAATACCAGTTTAAGGTGCTGTGTTTCGGTCTTTCCATGGCACCCTAGAACTTTATGAGTGTTCGCCCTAGTGTCATCTTGAGCTCATAGAATCGGCATGCGTCTCCTAAGATATCTGGATGACTGGCTGATTCTAGCAAACTCGGTGGTGACCCTTCTTCAACACCAAGACAGACTTCTGAGGCTTTGTCAAGATCTGGGGATCTTGGTAAACCTTGAGAAGTCACAACTGCTACCCTCTCAAAGACTGATATACCTGGGCGTGATAATAGACACCAAACGGCACAAAGCATTTCCATCAGACGAAAAAATTCAGAGGCTATGGAAGGTAGCAGAACCTTTCCTCAGACGATAAGAGTTACCAGCCCAGAGCTGGCGCAGCCTCTTAGGCCACTTATCATCTCTGGCCTGTGTAGTTCCCGATGGACGCCTCAGGATAAGATTCTGCCAGTGGCACCTCAAGTCCCAGTGGAATCTGGCCACCGATTCACAGGACACCCTAGTTCGTCTAGGGTCAGAGGTACAGACAGACCTCAATTGTTGGTTGGCAGACAAGAACCTCCACAAAGGTCAACCTTCCCATCCCACCCCCGGAACTGATGCTTTTTTCGGATGCATCAAAAGAAGGGTGGGGGGGCTCACATGCTGCACTAAACCATCTCTGGTGTGTGGTCCGAATTAGATAGATACCAGCATATAAATTTCTTAGAGATGAGGGCAGCTTTTTGTGCTCTCCAACAGTTCCACCTGGGGCACTCCGTGGTCTTGAGTGACAACACCACGGTAGTAGCCTACTTAAACAAGCAAGGCCCTGTTCCATCTAGCAGTAGAGATACTCAGATGGACAGAAGACAAACTGGTATCCCTATCTGGTCACTTTATTCCAGGCAAGAGGAATGTGCTTGCAGACAATCTGAGCAGAGTGAACCAGAAAGTGGGCTCTGAGTGGTCTTTGAATCCTATCTTAGCCAACAAAGTCCTGACTTTGTGGGGTTCCTCGACTCTGGTCCTGTTCGCGATGGGCCTGTACTTCAGGCTCCCACACTACTGCTCCCCAATCCTGGAACCCAAGACTTTATGGCAAAATGCATTCCAACAATGGTGGGACAACATAGATGTGTATGCATTTCTCCCATTCTGTCTGATGAGAAATGTCCTGAACCAAGTCAAAATAAGCAAGAACTTATCAATGACTCTAATAGCTTTGTTCTGGCATCACGCAGAGTGGTTCCTGTACCCTCTGCAGCTCCTAACGGACCTTCTGAGGGAACTTCTTCTATGACCTGATCTACTCAAACAGCCACATGCCAACATCATCTTCAAAGCTGTAGCTTGGCTTTTGCTTCACACCTGGAGACTGTTCAGCATCTCCTCTCTCAAAGAGGCTAGAATGTCTAGACACCTCAGACGCTCTTCAGCCTTGGTGTACGAGTGAGCGGGATAGCCGGCTACTCCCCACCCTTCCTACCGGTTGGAGTTACTATCCCTTGCTAAAATTTTAAGGCTCGTCTTTCAGCTTCGCTGAAAGCAATATCGCCCTATATATAGCTCCAGGTTTGTATCGTTAGGAAAAATACAACTTCCAAATTTGTTATGTTTAAGTACTTGATTTTGGGTTTTTGTAAATGGAATTTAGAGTAAGCTTTCATTTAGGTATCCAGTATTTCTAATTCCTTTCAATACAGTCTGGAGTAACATAGTACAGATGTATTTTGCAAGAGTTCTGTTACTAATTATCTCGACAGATTAGTCTAGAATCAGCTACTGTATATTTGAAACATGGTTAGACCTAGTTTTCCTATCTTCCTGCATCAGTGTCCCACCTTCATTAGTCTGTGGCAGTCATTATTAAGAACATTATGGCTGGTTCCTAGAAGTAAACTGAGTTTTAAATATGATTTTTTTTATTTCCATAATCACTTGATCTTCATATAGAAGCCCACCCTCCTCCACGTTGAGTGGGGACGTCAAGGGGATGCGGAATAGTTTCTACTACTAGGGGTATGAGCCAGTTGGAAAAATAGAAAAATAGAAAAAGTTTTTATATTTCATAAATGTTGATAAATACAAGCTTCGCAAAGAGAAGCAGTGTAAACATCAGGGGAGTTTAGAAATAACAAATTTTATTACTCAAATTCCATTTTTGGGGCAGCTTTTTAAACTTTAGAAAATATCGTTTGGTGTACTTTATCTAGAGGACATAATTTATGTTGCATTTGCAGATTTCTTGGACTTCCAGTATGTGTGAAGATCCTGTCATCAAGGCTGTAATCATCCCTGCTCAAGTATACAAACATTACTGGCAGACTTTCGAGTATGATTTTTAAAGATTTTTATGTAAGGCAATTAAAGATTGAAACTGACTTTCTAACTAAGGCAGTCAGTTGGTAATGACTAAGATATTTTATGTCTAATAACCCAGGTAGTATGTTTGTATTGAAGAGAAAGGGTTGTACCTTTAAGAAGAAAAATAAGAGCATCCATTGTATAATCAACAACTCCTACTCTTGATGGTGCTAAACTGAAATGAATTGGGTAATAATTCAAATAACTGTCGAATCCCTTGACAATTTTCTTTTGGTTTAATTTAGAATGACACACATAATCTTATAAAGGTTATACTTAAGGAAAAATATAGATAATCTATATTTATAGTCTGTGAATATCATAGGAAGACTGTTGTGCCAAGATTTTTAGTACTTTCCACTTGCTGCAACTAAACTGGCATTTTAAGATCTAGACAGTATCATACTGCTACTGTAGCTTTGGAATGTTGTTGATTTATAGTGTTATAGTTTTGCTGCACTTGCTAGGTAAGGCCTCTTGAGGTAGATCATTACTATTTCAATTGTTATAATTTAAAGGCAAAATTCTACTAGAGTCATTAGATTTTCGTAAAAGGTATTAAAACCTTAACTCATACTTAAAAATCTTAAACTTATCAGGTAATACCTACCAATATAAGAACTTGTGAAAGCATTGTGCTGTCCAGATACATGGGTAAATTTTAAGTATGTCTGCTATTTACTTGGTTTTTGTCAAACGTGATAGCCAAGAGATCTTCTCTTTATGTCTACGGGATTATCTTAAGAAACTTTTCCTTCTTGTTCTTTGGTAGTTTTTTACATTGAAAATTTATTCCATCGTACATGTGGAAAGAATTTTGAGAGTAATAATTACCATGTTCATGTTTTCTAGTACTTATGTTGTACTGTATTTATAAGAAGAATATTTTTGTAGGGAAATTAATCATGTTTAACGCAGTGTTGAAAAGTTTCAGTTGTACTGCTGTGTAACTTTTGTTATATTAAACTTTTTCCATTTTGTCATTATCCTTATGCATTGCATTCTCCTTTTCAATTTTAACCCTTTTACCCACGGGGTATTTGGAAATTTCCAACCCTTAACCCCCTGGGGGTTATTTTTTTCCCAGCACATTTTGCAGTATATATTTTTTAAATTGCTCTAACAGGCTTAATTTTTGTCATAGAGAGGTCAGGTGGGTCTCATTCTCTTGGAAAATGCCTGAATTTTCTCAAAAAATTTTCAAAAAATATGAAAAACAAATTTTTATAGCATTTTTTTGCAAGGACGTAGCGGTACGTCCATGGGGGTAAGGGGATGGCTTTTGTGAAACGTACCAGTACGTCCTTTGGGGGTAAAAGGGTTAAAAGGAAATATCCAAACTTCCACCTGTGTAATTCCAGCAAACCTATGTTTTAAAAGAACGTGTTCCTACGTGTATACAAACCTTTCTTCCTTTAGATTAAGGAATATCTTCAGCAGAACTAGAACTGCTGTTGAAATTGTTAATGAGGTATTTAACGAGAAGGGGTGAGTGCTGGCGAGTAGCCCCACTAACTCTTGTGTCAAATACTTTTAACTTTCATATTTGGTCATAACGAATACAGATGTACTGTTGTGTTCTATCCAAGGCTGTTTGATATTTTTCTCATACTTAGTTGTTTTGAATGGTTGATTTTAGGGTCATATTAATAATGAAATGAAGCTGGAATTGTTATGCGTGTGAAAGGATGGATATTACGTTGGCTTATGGCTTAAATGTTGAATGACCCACAATCACTCTGCTCTTTTTATGGCCATTGTTGGAGAGACTGTTTGGCACTTTACTCTCTTTATTGAGCCTACTGATTGCTAAAGCTTCTTGGTATATGCCACTGACTTGGTCCAAAGAAGTATGCTTCAGGAGCAGGGAGAACTTGGATCTATACCAGGGAGTTTTTTTCAAGATTGGTACATTGTGAGATGATTACCACATTCCAACATATGCTGAAGTTCTTCCTTGCAGACTGCTGACAGGAAGTTTTCTAAGGAAAGCTTGGCATTCTTAAGTTCTCGCAGGTAGGCCCTCAGTGTAGGGCTACTTACTTTTTCCCTAGTGTCCCCAGCCAGTGGTGACCCAAGTGATATCAGCAGTGATTCCAGTGCCAGCAGTGTCAGTGACTCTAATGCTGATCCGATCAGAGTGCCCTAAGCTAAGAAATTAGCTGAGAAGGTTCTACTCTTGTAGAAGTGAAAGTTCCAAAACCAGGAGGTTGTAAGAAGGTTCTTGAGCTGGTAAAACCTGTGTGTGTTGCCCTGATGACCATCACCCCTTTGATTGGAGCTGCATTACTGTTCACCCTTGGGGCCAGTTACCCCCCTCCATGTCTGTATTACAAGGGCCAGTGAGAGAGCCTACTGCTTCCCCTATATCCTATATCTGTGACCCCAGTGTTTTGATTCTTGTTGGAGCAACCTCTGTGGTCACACAGACAATGACTTCTCATCTTGCAGAATCTAAAGGGAAAGCTGGTAAGAGGAAGTTGCAAGTTCATTCCGCTTCTGATTCTAACCCTTCTAACAAAAAGAAGTCCAGGGAAACCAGTCGTATTTGCTAGATTAGGGATCTTGAAGACACCACCTCTCTTTAGGGGGAAGGTGGGTGACACTGGGAGTCATCTCTCAGTGTTACCCAACCCTGTACCACAGTCCCCCTGCTGTTGGGTACCTTGCAGCTGGCTTGACTACTGTGATTGCCAGGTTGGCCAAAGATACACTGCTCTGTGCTGGGCCATACAAACTTATTGATAGCCTGCCTAGTCCATGGCTTCCTTGGACCGGAGGCCTGTGTGGCTGGCTTGATTACCTGTTAGCCAGCCTGGGTGTGGGTGCACTCACAGGGACAGGCACTCTTATCATTGACAAGGCATGGGAGGAGCTTGGATGACCTCCTTCCCCTTTTCTAATTGGACGTAACCGTATTACAGTACTCTCTTTTTTATTATGGATACTTTGATATCCTGAATTGAGAAGATGGCACTTCTCAACGATGTCATTGCCAACAGCCACAGTTTAGTGACTGAGGCTTAGCACAGGGCTTAGTTTCCACCACAATCAAGAGAGGGAAGGTTGCTTGGTACCTTTTCTGCCTCTAGTTTGATTGATGCCAGAGATCTTTCTCTCCTCGATAACAACTAGCCTGGTCCTTTATCAATATAATTGCTGGTCCTATTTTTTGCAGAATGGTGTACTTGGAACAGAATGCTCATGTTCATTGGGGTATAGTAGATCTGCTGAGCCGACTGCCAAGCCCTCATCACTCAGGATAAGGATGCTCAGGATTCTCGTGCCCTGAAGGTACGGGAACTTAGCCCAGTACAAGTGGAAGCAGAGAACCCATAGTCACAGTGTATAGTTGTGATTATTACTCTGATTTGTGAGTACAATGAACTGGGTGTGTCATCAATAGGGCCAGCTTCAGTTCAGACCACGCACATTTAATCAGCACTTTACTGCCTTCTTAAGGGTCAAGACTTTCTCTGGAGCTGCTATGGTTGGATCTTGCTTATTGGTAATAGATTGGTTTGTCAAGCTGCTCTGTCGATCAGAGAACACACTTGCTTCCAGTCAGTCCAGCATGATTCTAACCCCCCCCCCCTACACATCAAAGCAATGAAGGTTCTATGTGCCATTCTTCTGCATCAGCACCAGGTTGACGCTTCAGTATGCTCACAGAAGAGACTTAGACCAGAAGGCACGTCCTTCTCGGCTTCTGAATCAATGGTCATGGAGACTTTGCCAACACTAGGGAACAAGGTCTCAGGCGTTTGGGAAGGAAGTCTGGTCAGTTGGCATATCAACAGGAAGGAGTTGATGGCAATTCTGTTGGGGCTAAAAGCCTTCGGAACCTCGGTGTCAGGGAAGACTGGGGAGATCAATGCAGACAACACCACAGCTCTCGCGTACATCAGGAAACAAGGGGGAACTCACTTCCTCTCTTTGTTCAGAACAGCAAGAGAGCTTCTCCTTGGGGCGAGCGAGAACAGGACTCAGCTGTTGACGAGGTTTGTTCAAGGGCAAAGAAACATCGGGGCAGATAAGTTCTTCCCACAGAGTGGACTCTCAACCCGCATGTCTGTCAGAGCCTCTGGAAGTTGTGGGCAGACCTGTAATAGACCTTTTCGCCTCCAACTTGAATAAGAGGATCCCCAACTACTGCTCCCTAATCCCGGACGAGGAAGCGGTAGCAGTGGACGCCTTCTTGATGGATTGGACGGGGATGGACATGTATGTGTTTCCCCCGTTCAGAATCATCAATCTGGTTGTCAGAAAATTCGCTCTCCTCGATTCGGGACGAATGATCCTAGTAGCTCAATTCTAACCTGCAAGGGAATGGTTCACCGAAGTGGTGGGCATGCTGATGGACTTCCCAAGAAGACTCCCGGCAAGTCCAGATCTTCTCAGACAGCCCCACTTCGAGAGATATCATCAAAACCCTCTCGCTCTCAAACTGACTGCCTTCAGACTGTCGAGAAGCTCGTTAGATCTCGAGGCTTTTTGGCACAAGCGGCGAAAGCTATTGCCGGAGCAAGGAGGATCTCGTCACAAAGAGTCTACCAGTCTAAGTGGGAGACCTTTTGAGCTTGGTGCAGGCGGCACAAGATTTCCTCAACCACTACCTCTCTGAGCCAGATTGCAGACTTTTTATTCTACCCTACCTCAGACAGGATTCTAAGCTGGCTGTATCTACCATCAAAGGATACAGGAGTATGCTCTCAACCGTCTTTAGGCATAGAGGCCTAGAGTTGTCTCAAGATAAAGATTTGCAGGACCTCATCAGGTCTTTTGAGACAACGAAACAGGTACAATTAAGACCCCCATCTTGGAACATGGATGTGGTGTTCAAGTTTCTTTGCTCCAAGAAATTTGAACCTATCTTGCAAGCCTCTCTTCGAGATGTAACAAAGAAAACCCTCTTCCTTATGACTCTAGCGACTGCCAAAAGGGTCAGCGAAGTCCAGGCAATTGAGAAGTGGGTAGGCTTCAACCAGAATGGAGCGGTTTGTGCCATAAGGTTCGACTTTCTCGCTAAGAACGAGAACCGTTCGAATCCCTTGCCTAGAACATTTGAGATCCCTAACCTCACGAACCTAGTGGGTCAAGAGCAGGAAAGACTCCTCTGCCCAGTTAGGGCCCTCAAAGCTTATTTGGCTCACACTAAGAACGTGAGAGGTGCATCCAGCTTGTTATGGTGTTCAGTGAAGAATCCACAAAAACCTGTCAAAGAATGCTTTGTCCTTTTTCCTGAGGGAAACTATTAGGGAAGCCCACCTCTTATGTGAGGAGGAACACTTCGCCCTGTTGAAAGTACGGGCTCACGAAATGAGAGCCATTGCTACCTCACTGGCATAGAAAAATATGTCAGTTAGGCAAATCATGGATGCAACGTTCTGAAGGAGCAACTCTGTCTTCTCTTCTCATTACCTCAGAGAGGTGAGAGTGGACTATGACAAGTGTTATACCTTGGGCCCATACGTAGCTGCGGCTTCTGTATTAGGCAAAGGAGATACTACCCCCACTCAACCTTAGTTTGTATGCATGTATGAGGGTTTGTGTTTTTATGGTTGTCTGAGGACTTCGTCTTGTGGTACGGCTTCCTCAGTCTAGATAGATAGTTTATATCTATTCTATAAGGTTAGGTGGTTAGTTTTAGTAAGGTTGCAGGTTTTTTTTTATTATATGGGACAAAGGTAGTTTCTGAAGTCTAGTCAAGTTGTTGGTCTTACCCCTTTGACTGACTCGATTGAGTTGTTTGTAGCATAACAGGTTTACTCCTGGCTGAATACTCCTAAGGGAAAGCGACTCTAGAGGCAGTAACCTTTGAAGTCAGCTACCTTAGCCGGTAAGGAATCAAGGTGTTTTTTTTCCTACAACTCTTTTGATGTTTCCCCAACGATGTTTACTGTCTGTTTCCCTCCAAATGTTTGAATCAGCTATATATATATAACTGCCAGGTAAGTACTATTCAAGTTATATGAATACTTACCTGGCAGTTATATATATATATATTAAAGCCCACCCACCTCCCCCCAGGAGACAGGTCGGGCAAAGATAATCTGAGGAACAGAAAACGGGAATGATTCCAGGTACAGTACCACCCTGTAAGGGTTGTTAACCACCTAACCGCACAACCACCACAAGGCGGTTGCCGTGATTTTTGAATAAATTCTGCCTGAAGTCAAAGACTTAAGCTATATATATATAACTGCCAGGTAAGTATTCATAAAACTTTGTTTTATCATAAAAACTCCCTTTCATCCAGCTCAGTACTGAATGAACTTTCAGGCCCCATTGCAAAGCCTTTTAGTCTTTATTCAATTAATCTCCAACCATCCATCTATCAAGGCACTTCCCCCAATTTTGGGGAGAAGAGGACATAAAAAAAAAGGTGGGGGGAGACTTTTCTTCGTTTCGCTCCTCCTAGCTTGACGAGGGATTCAGCCGAGTTTGGTTGGTACTGCTAGGGTGCCATTGTCCACCCTCCCCCGTTGTCCACCACAAATGAAGCTTAATATGCTGAATCCCCTACTGCTACTACCTCTGCGGTCACTAAGGTGACTGAAGGAACCAGCAGGACCTACTGGAATTGGGTTACAATCACTCGCCATTCATTCCTGTTTCTAGCACACTCATTTGCCTCTCTCACATCTATCCTATCACCTAGAGCTTTCTTCACTCTATCTAACCCTTGGCCTTCTTCTTGTACGTCTCCCATAACTCTTGGATTCATCACCTTCAGCAGACAGCCATTTTCCATTCTCTCTACATGGCCAAACCACCTCAAAACACATCCACTCTTAGCTGCTAAATAATTTCTTACACTAGTTTTCATCCTCAATACTTCATTCCTAACCCTATCTAATTAAGATAAACCAGCCATACTCCTCAGACACTTCATCTCGAACACAAACAATTTCTGTCTCTCTGTCACTTTCATTCCCCACAACTCCGATCCATACATCACAGTTGGTACAATCACTTTCTCATACTGAACTGTTTACATTCATTCCTAAACCTCTATTCTTAAACACGCCCTTTACTGGCCCCAACAGTTTACATCCTTCATTCAGTCTCCGACATGCATATTCCACTCCACCATTTGCAACAACAACAAACCCCAAGTACTTAAACTGATCAACTTTCTCAAGTAACTCCATTCAGCATGGCTTTCAACCTAGCACCTCCCCCCTCTTCTTGTGCATCTCATAACCTTACTTCTACCCTCATTTACTCTTGACTTCCTTCTCTCGCACACCCTTCCAAACTGTCACTAAGCGACCCAGTTTCTCCTCTTGAGTGTGCAACCAATATAGTATCATCTGCAAATAACAACCGATTCACTTCCTATTCATGATCACTCTCATCTTTCTGTTTCAATCTTCGACCAAGCACTTGAGCATTCACCTCTCTCACAACTCCATGAATAAACAAATTGAACAATCAGGGCGACGTCACACATCCCTGTCAGAGCCCCACCCTCACTGGAAAGTTAAACCGCTCGCTTCATTTCCTATCCTAACACGTGCTTTACTGCCTATATATACACTCTTCATTGCTTGAAACAACGTTCCACCAATTCCATATAACTGCATCACATTCCACATCGCCTCCCTATCAACTCTATTATAAGTTTTTCCAGATCCATAAACCTTGCCTTTAGTTAAATGTTTCTCGCATACAGTATCTGCTTAACTAAAAATCTGATCCATACATCCCCTACCTCTTCGAAAACCACTCCGTACTTTTAAGATTGTATACTGTTTTATCCTTAATCTTATTAATTAGCACTCTACCGTACACTTTTCCAACCACAATCAACAAACTAATACCCCTTAAATTACAGGACTCATGCACATCTCCCCCTACCTTTGTATAGCGCATCAATACATGCACACACCCAGTTTCCTGGTACCATTGACAAAATAAAATATTTATTAAACAATCTCAACAACCAGTCAAGTAGCCACACCCCCATTCCGTTAATATTCAGTCAAATGAGGAGATATTTGGTTGTTCTGGTACAATTATGTTAGACCTGTGAATGATTATGTTTTGTGGCTGTGGATTTCTCTTTGGTTTGTTGCTTTGATTTACACACCTTATTAATCTGTAACTAAGACATGTGCCCAAGTTTTGTTGGCTACAAATAAGCCTGAGATAAGAGAAAATGTCTAAACTGTATATTACTGTATTTGATTTCTGTCCAAAGCTGGATTGTCCTCTCTTCACGATGTCACTCTTAAGCTCATGGGAGTTATATTTGAAACTGATATTATCTTTAGATGAATGCAAAACATGCCTCCTGGCTAATACAGTGGTAATAAGCTACACTTGCCTTTGCAAAGGCAGTGCAATGAAGTCCTGCCTTGGCTTAGGAGTTTAAGCTCTTTACTATGGAGGTCACTGCTGATGTGGTGGGGCACTACACTGTGTGGTTGGGATTGTCCAGCTAACATTCTGATGAACATCGCTTTAGAATAATTTGGAACTGAAACCAGACAACTGTAACTTTTAAAAGGTTACTTGTTACTTCCTTTGGTCACTGCAACTTCATCACCCTTGCAAGTTAAGGATGGGGGTTTTGAGACCCTATAGGTCTATCTGCTGAGTCATCAGCAGTCGTTGCCTGACCCTCCTTGGGGAGGGGGCTTGGGCGCTGATTATATATTTATATGGTCAGTCTCTAGTACATTGTCCTGCTTGACAGGGCAATGCCACTGTACCTTGCCTCTGCCATTCATGAGCGGACTTTAAACCTTTAAAAGAATTATTGGGAGCAACATCAGGGCGAACAGTTACAGAGAGAGACATGGTAAGGGGATGAGGATGCATAACAGTAATCAAAGAGAAGAAATAAGCCTGTAATCTACAGTGGAGGACTGACTGAAAAGGATACATATATGCAGCGACAGGGAAAAGAGGAAATAGGAAGAGTACGCAAGATATCAGTGACTTAGAAAATTTATAAAGGGGGATAAGTGTAATAGAAATAGAATAAAGTTGTAAATCAAGAATATTAGAACAATGAAAAGCTATTAAATGAAAAGAGTATCGGTGCTTTGATGTCCACCTTTGGCTATAAACTGCTTTTGAATTAATTTTCCTTTTAACTAGTGTTATGTTTGATTGTAGTTGTTCATTTGTGTTTATCCATATTTGTAGAAATGTTGGTACCAGTACTTAGTAACTTGAGAACAGTTCATCCCATTTTTGTGGTAGATTGCAGAACTTAATTTGCTTTTACCTTTAATACATGAATATACAGACCATAAAAATACTTTATTTCATCTCCTTAATGATACAAAATTCTCCATAGCATCAATAAAATTACCATGTAATATACTGTACTATATTGTTTCTTGTGAACACAAAATTTAAATTTTTGTTCTCTTCCCTCTTCTGGAAAGTTTTGATAATGGAGTTCCACATCAACATATCTTATTGTGCCAATGTCAAAACCCACCAATTTCATGAATTTGATGCTTTTTCCTTCCTTTAGCACCTCAATTTTGGTCTGATTGTTTTTACAGTCTTAGCTTTTTAGTTTGTTTATTGTTTTGGATAGTTCTAAGTTTTCCTTTCTCTTTGATTTTGCCCTTATATCACAAATTTTTTTTTTTTATTAGGCTTTGGGCTCTTGTGATGGTTTTCACTGATCTTGTTTAGGCACTTTTCCATCTATCACTTGTGCTGATTTCAATATATATATATATATATATATATATATATATATATATATATATATATATATATATATATATATATATATATATATATATATATATATATATATATATATATATATATATATGTATATATAAGTTAATGAAAACTGACTGCATATATATTCTTTATTGGTGTTCGTTGTGTCATATTAATTCTGTCTTTCATGTATACTGATACAAACTTACAAAATTTATGCACACATCTTAATGGGTAAATTGACGGTAGAAGTCAGTGAAAGGACTGTGTAATTGCAATGTTGTTATTTACTATTAATAATATTTAAGCTACAACACTACTTGGAAAACAGGATGTTCAAGTCCAAGGGCTCTAACAGGAAAAAATAACCCAGTGAGGAAAGGAAATACATAGAATGGTTTTCCTGAGTATACCCTCAGGCAAGAGAACTCTAACCCGAGACAGTGGGAGACCATTGTACAGAGGCTATGTCACTGCCCAAGAGTAAAGAACAATTGGTTTGATTTTGGAGTGTTCATAGCCAAAGAGTCGCTGCTACCCGTATTATGTGGAAAACAGCCACTGAACAATTAAAATGGAGTAGTTAACCCCTTGAGTGAAGCAGATTTTCTTTCCTAAGGAAATAAATTGGCAATTAATAATGGATTTTTAAAAAAAATTGTAAATGCTACATTAACTAAAGAATAATGGCAGATGTTGGGGAAGTAGTTGAAGTGCTTAGAAGAGAAACGGATAACGGGGAAAATTAATAAATCAATATTAATGTGGAAGTTGGATAAAGACGCGATAGGTGAGAGAATAAGTGATAAAAGAAATGTAGTAGGATATGTGCAAAGCTGGCAAACTTCCTCGAACTATCTGTGAAAGCCAAGGCTGGAATGCATGAAAGGATTGCTTAGTCAACTCCATCATGAGGCTCAATACTGCACAGTACTCTAGAAGTCTTGTTCTAGCTGTGACCATGTTGTGGAATGATCTTCCTAATCAGTTAGTTGAATCAGTAGAACTTTCAAAAGTTCAAACTTGCAACAAATGTTTTCATGTTGAACAGGCTTACATAAATCCTTTTATAGTTCATATATCAAATATCTATTTTAATGTTTTTAATTTTTCATTAATTAATCGTTTATTTATTTCCTTATTTCCTTTCCTCACTGGGCTGTTTTTCCCTGTTGGAGCCCTTGGGCTTATAGCATCTTGATTTTCAAATTAGCGTTGTAGCTTAGCTAGTAATGATAATAATAATAATAATAATAAAAATAATAATAATAAAAGTCCTTGAGATACTATTTGTATGACATATAAGGCACAAGAAGGGCGAATAGGGTGAGAAATGTGAAGATACCTGGAAAAAAAAAAAACTAAGTGTACAGTATGTGCAAGAAGGGATCAAAGTAAATTCAAGTGGTTTAGATATGTGGGAAAAATGATGGCAATGAAATAGGTTACATATAAGATTGCATATTATTATTACTTAGGGAAAGAGTGTATACTGTATTCAGAATTGCGGGAAAGTCATAAAAATATCATGTAGCTAGAGTGAAGAACGTACAAGTTGGAATAAAAGTAAGGCCTACAATGAAGCTTATGCAGCTTACAAGGGAGCTCGACCTACTGTTGTTGAGTTATTGAAATATCAGTTGGTGGCTAACGAAACTAATGTTGATGAAGTTTCATTGTAAATGGGTTCTGCTGCAATTTTTCATTTTTTCTTTATTTTTCTAGAGTCGTCACTTTATGGCACACAGCTTTATGATCATACACTCTCTCTCTCTCTCTCTCTCTCTCTCTCTCTCTCTCTCTCTCTCTCTCTCTCTCTCTCTCTCTTTATTTATATATATATATATATATATATATATATATATATATATATATATATATATATATATATATATATATATATATATATATATATATATATATATATATATATATATATATATATAGTGTATGTGTGTGAGTGTGAATATATAGACAGACAAATAGATAGAAAGATGAATGACTTACCGACTTTAACGTATATCAGAAATGCATCATGAAAAAAAAAATATTCTATGATAATTATTATCATTATTACTACCAAAGCTACAACCCTAGTTGGAAAAGCAAGATGCTATAAGGCCAAGGGCTCCAATAGAGAAAAATAGCCCAGCGAGGAAAGGAAATAAATAAATGATAAGAACAAATTAAAAATAAATCATTCTAAAAACAGTAACAACGTCAAGACAAATATGTCATATATAAACTATTATCAACGTCAAAATATATATGTTATATATAAACTACAAAAAGACTCATGTCAGTCTGGTCAACATAAAAACATTTGTTGCAAGTTTGAACTTTTGAAGTAATACTGATTCAACTACCCGATTAGGAAGATCATTCCACAACTTTGTCATCAGCCAACTTATCAAATTATTTTAATATGTTAATTGAACACATCTGCACAAAAATTACGCTTATATTACATTATCTTAATCGTTTGCAGTTGTTATTCCATGCAGTGAGACAATAGCAGTTTTTATTCCATGCAGTGAGACAATAGCAGTTTTTATTCCATGCAGTGAGACAATAGCAGTTTTTATTCCATGCAGTGAGACAATAGCAGTTTTTATTCCATGCAGTGAGACAATAGCAGTTTTTATTCCATGCAGTGAGACAATAGCAGTTTACAATAGCAGTTGTTATTCCATGCAGTGAGACAATAGCAGTTTTTATTCCATGCAGTGAGACAATAGCAGTTTTTATTCCATGCAGTGAGACAATAGCAGTTTTTATTCCATGCAGTGAGACAATAGCAGTTTACAATAGCAGTTGTTATTCCATGCAGTGAGACAATAGCAGTTTTTATTCCATGCAGTGAGACAATAGCAGTTTTTATTCCATGCAGTGAGACAATAGCAGTTTTTATTCCATGCAGTGAGACAATAGCAGTTTTTATTCCATGCAGTGAGACAATAGCAGTTTACAATAGCAGTTGTTATTCCATGCAGTGAGACAATAGCAGTTTTTATTCCATGCAGTGAGACAATAGTAGTTTTTATTCCATGCAGTGAGACAATAGCAGTTTACAATAGCAGTTGTTATTCCATGCAGTGAGACAATAGCAGTTTTTATTCCATGCAGTGAGACAATAGCAGTTTTTATTCCATGCAGTGAGACAATAGCAGTTTTTATTCCATGCAGTGAGACAATAGCAGTTTTTATTCCATGCAGTGAGACAATAGCAGTTTTTATTCCATGCAGTGAGACAATAGCAGTTTACAATAGCAGTTGTTATTCCATGCAGTGAGACAATAGCAGTTTTTATTCCATGCAGTGAGACAATAGCAGTTTTTATTCCATGCAGTGAGACAATAGCAGTTTTTATTCCATGCAGTGAGACAATAGCACTTTTTATTCCATGCAGTGAGACAATAGCAGTTGTTATTCCATGCAGTGAGACAATAGCAGTTTTTATTCCATGCAGTGAGACAATAGCAGTTTTTATTCCATGCAGTGAGACAATAGCAGTTTTTATTCCATGCAGTGAGACAATAGCAGTTTTTATTCCATGCAGTGAGACAATAGCAGTTTACAATAGCAGTTGTTATTCCATGCAGTGAGACAATAGCAGTTTTTATTCCATGCAGTGAGACAATAGCAGTTTTTATTCCATGCAGTGAGACAATAGCAGTTTTTATTCCATGCAGTGAGACAATAGCAGTTTTTATTCCATGCAGTGAGACAATAGCAGTTTTTATTCCATGCAGTGAGACAATAGCAGTTTTTATTCCATGCTGTGAGACAATAGCAGTTTACAATAGCAGTTGTTATTCCATGCAGTGAGACAATAGCAGTTTTTATTCCATGCAGTGAGACAATAGCAGTTTACAATAGCAGTTGTTATTCCATGCAGTGAGACAATAGCAGTTTTTATTCCATGCAGTGAGACAATAGCAGTTTACAATAGCAGTTTTTATTCCATGCAGTGAGACAATAGCAGTTTACAATAGCAGTTGTTATTCCATGCAGTGAGACAATAGCAGTTTTTATTCCATGCAGTGAGACAATAGCAGTTTTTATTCCATGCAGTGAGACAATAGCAGTTTTTATTCCATGCAGTGAGACAATAGCACTTTTTATTCCATGCAGTGAGACAATAGCAGTTGTTATTCCATGCAGTGAGACAATAGCAGTTTTTATTCCATGCAGTGAGACAATAGCAGTTTACAATAGTAGTTGTTATTCCATGCAGTGAGACAATAGCAGTTTTTATTCCATGCAGTGAGACAATAGCAGTTTTTATTCCATGCAGTGAGACAATAGCAGTTTTTATTCCATGCAGTGAGACAATAGCAGTTTACAATAGCAGTTGTTATTCCATGCAGTGAGACAATAGCAGTTTTTATTCCATGCAGTGAGACAATAGCAGTTTTTATTCCATGCAGTGAGACAATAGCAGTTTACAATAGCAGTTTTTATTCCATGCAGTGAGACAATAGCAGTTTTTATTCCATGCAGTGAGACAATAGCAGTTTTTATTCCATGCAGTGAGACAATAGCACTTTTTATTCCATGCAGGGAGACAATAGCAGTTTTTATTCCATGCAGTGAGACAATAGCAGTTTTTATTCCATGCAGTGAGACAATAGCAGTTTACAATAGCAGTTGTTATTCCATGCAGTGAGACAATAGCAGTTTTTATTCCATGCAGGGAGACAATAGCAGTTTTTATTCCATGCAGTGAGACAATAGCAGTTTTTATTCCATGCAGTGAGACAATAGCAGTTTACAATAGCAGTTGTTATTCCATGCAGTGAGACAATAGCAGTTTTTATTCCATGCAGTGAGACAATAGCAGTTTTTATTCCATGCAGTGAGACAATAGCAGTTCAGTTTTTATTCCATGCATTGAGACAATAGCAGTTTTTATTCCATGCAGTGAGACAATAGCAGTTTTTATTCCATGCAGTGAGACAATAGCAGTTTACAATAGCAGTTGTTATTCCATGCAGTGAGACAATAGCAGTTTTTATTCCATGCAGTGAGACAATAGCAGTTTTTATTCCATGCAGTGAGACAATAGCAGTTTTTATTCCATGCAGTGAGACAATAGCACTTTTTATTCCATGCAGTGAGACAATAGCAGTTGTTATTCCATGCAGTGAGACAATAGCAGTTTTTATTCCATGCAGTGAGACAATAGCAGTTTTTATTCCATGCAGTGAGACAATAGCAGTTTTTATTCCATGCAGTGAGACAATAGCAGTTTTTATTCCATGCAGTGAGACAATAGCAGTTTTTATTCCATGCAGTGAGACAATAGCAGTTTACAATAGCAGTTGTTATTCCATGCAGTGAGACAATAGCAGTTTTTATTCCATGCAGTGAGACAATAGCAGTTTTTATTCCATGCAGTGAGACAATAGCAGTTTTTATTCCATGCAGTGAGACAATAGCAGTTTTTATTCCATGCAGTGAGACAATAGCAGTTTTTATTCCATGCTGTGAGACAATAGCAGTTTACAATAGCAGTTGTTATTCCATGCAGTGAGACAATAGCAGTTTTTATTCCATGCAGTGAGACAATAGCAGTTTACAATAGCAGTTGTTATTCCATGCAGTGAGACAATAGCAGTCTTTATTCCATGCAGTGAGACAATAGCAGTTTACAATAGCAGTTTTTATTCCATGCAGTGAGACAATAGCAGTTTACAATAGCAGTTGTTATTCCATGCAGTGAGACAATAGCAGTTTTTATTCCATGCAGTGAGACAATAGCAGTTTTTATTCCATGCAGTGAGACAATAGCAGTTTTTATTCCATGCAGTGAGACAATAGCACTTTTTATTCCATGCAGTGAGACAATAGCAGTTGTTATTCCATGCAGTGAGACAATAGCAGTTTTTATTCCATGCAGTGAGACAATAGCAGTTTACAATAGTAGTTGTTATTCCATGCAGTGAGACAATAGCAGTTTTTATTCCATGCAGTGAGACAATAGCAGTTTTTATTCCATGCAGTGAGACAATAGCAGTTTACAATAGCAGTTGTTATTCCATGCAGTGAGACAATAGCAGTTTTTATTCCATGCAGTGAGACAATAGCAGTTTTTATTCCATGCAGTGAGACAATAGCAGTTTACAATAGCAGTTTTTATTCCATGCAGTGAGACAATAGCAGTTTTTATTCCATGCAGTGAGACAATAGCAGTTTTTATTCCATGCAGTGAGACAATAGCAGTTTACAATAGCAGTTGTTATTCCATGCAGTGAGACAATAGCACTTTTTATTCCATGCAGGGAGACAATAGCAGTTTTTATTCCATGCAGTGAGACAATAGCAGTTTTTATTCCATGCAGTGAGACAATAGCAGTTTACAATAGCAGTTTTTATTCCATGCAGTGAGACAATAGCACTTTTTATTCCATGCAGAGAGACAATAGCAGTTTTTATTCCATGCAGTGAGACAATAGCAGTTTTTATTCCATGCAGTGAGACAATAGCAGTTTACAATAGCAGTTGTTATTCCATGCAGTGAGACAATAGCAGTTTTTATTCCATGCAGTGAGACAATAGCAGTTTTTATTCCATGCAGTGAGACAATAGCAGTTTTTATTCCATGCAGTGAGACAATAGCAGTTTTTATTCCATGCAGTGAGACAATAGCACTTGTTATTCCATGCAGTGAGACAATAGCAGTTGTTATTCCATGCAGTGAGACAATAGCAGTTGTTATTCCATGCAGTGAGACAATAGCAGTTGTTATTCCATGCAGTGAGACAATAGCACTTGTTATTCCATGCAGTGAGACAATAGCAGTTGTTATTCCATGCAGTGAGACAATAGCAGTTGTTATTCCATGCAGTGAGACAATAGCACTTGTTATTCCATGCAGTGAGACAATAGCAGTTTTTATTCCATGCAGTGAGACAATAGCAGTTGTTATTCCATGCAGTGAGACAATAGCAGTTGTTATTCCATGCAGTGAGACAATAGCAGTTGTTATTCCATGCAGTGAGACAATAGCACTTGTTATTCCATGCAGTGAGACAATAGCAGTTGTTATTCCATGCAGTGAGACAATAGCAGTTGTTATTCCATGCAGTGAGACAATAGCACTTTTTATTCCATGCAGTGAGACAATAGCAGTTTTTATTCCATGCAGTGAGACAATAGCAGTTGTTATTCCATGCAGTGAGACAATAGCAGTTGTTATTCCATGCAGTGAGACAATAGCAGTTGTTATTCCATGCAGTGAGACAATAGCAGTTGTTATTCCATGCAGTGAGACAATAGCAGTTGTTATTCCATGCAGTGAGACAATAGCACTTGTTATTCTATGCAGTGAGACAATAGCACTTTTTATTCCATGCAGTGAGACAATAGCAGTTTTTATTCCATGCAGTGAGACAATAGCAGTTTTTATTCCATGCAGTGAGACAATAGCAGTTGTTATTCCATGCAGTGAGACAATAGCACTTTTTATTCCATGCAGTGAGACAATAGCAGTTTTTATTCCATGCAGTGAGACAATAGCAGTTTTTATTCCATGCAGTGAGACAATAGCAGTTTTTATTCCATGCAGTGAGACAATAGCAGTTGTTATTCCATGCAGTGAGACAATAGCAGTTTTTATTCCATGCAGTGAGACAATAGCAGTTGTTATTCCATGCAGTGAGACAATAGCAGTTGTTATTCCATGCAGTGAGAGAATAGCAACTTTTATTCCATGCAGTGAGACAATAGCAGTTGTTATTCCATGCAGTGAGACAATAGCAGTTGTTATTCCATGCAGTGAGACAATAGCAGTTGTTATTCCATGCAGTGAGACAATAGCACTTTTTATTCCATGCAGTGAGACAATAGCAGTTTTTATTCCATGCAGTGAGACAATAGCAGTTGTTATTCCATGCAGTGAGACAATAGCAGTTGTTATTCCATGCAGTGAGACAATAGCAGTTGTTATTCCATGCAGTGAGACAATAGCAGTTGTTATTCCATGCAGTGAGACAATAGCACTTGTTATTCCATGCAGTGAGACAATAGCAGTTGTTATTCCATGCAGTGAGACAATAGCAGTTGTTATTCCATGCAGTGAGACAATAGCAGTTGTTATTCCATGCAGTGAGACAATAGCAGTTGTTATTCCATGCAGTGAGACAATAGCACTTGTTATTCCATGCAGTGAGACAATAGCAGTTTTTATTCCATGCAGTGAGACAATAGCAGTTGTTATTCCATGCAGTGAGACAATAGCAGTTGTTATTCCATGCAGTGAGACAATAGCAGTTTTTATTCCATGCAGTGAGACAATAGCAGTTTTTATTCCATGCAGTTTACAATAGCAGTTGTTATTCCATGCAGTGAGACAATAGCAGTTTTTATTCCATGCAGTTTACAATAGCAGTTGTTATTCCATGCAGTGAGACAATAGCAGTTGTTATTCCATGCAGTGAGACAATAGCAGTTGTTATTCCATGCAGTGAGACAATAGCACTTGTTATTCCATGCAGTGAGACAATAGCAGTTGTTATTCCATGCAGTGAGACAATAGCACTTGTTATTCCATGCAGTGAGACAATAGCAGTTGTTATTCCATGCAGTGAGACAATAGCACTTGTTATTCCATGCAGTGAGACAATAGCAGTTGTTATTCCATGCAGTGAGACAATAGCACTTGTTATTCCATGCAGTGAGACAATAGCAGTTGTTATTCCATGCAGTGAGACAATAGCAGTTGTTATTCCATGCAGTGAGACAATAGCAGTTTTTATTCCATGCAGTGAGACAATAGCAGTTGTTATTCCATGCAGTGAGACAATAGCAGTTGTTATTCCATGCAGTGAGACTCAATAGCAGTTGTTATTCCATGCAGTGAGACAATAGCAGTTGTTATTCCATGCAGTGAGACAATAGCAGTTGTTATTCCATGCAGTGAGACAATAGCAGTTGTTATTCCATGCAGTGAGACAATAGCAGTTGTTATTCCATGCAGTGAGACTCAATAGCAGTTGTTATTCCATGCAGTGAGACAATAGCAGTTTTTATTCCATGCAGTGAGACAATAGCACTTTTTATTCCATGCAGTGAGACAATAGCAGTTTTTATTCCATGCATTGAGACAATAGCAGTTTACAATAGCAGTTGTTATTCCATGCAGTGAGACAATAGCAGTTTTTATTCCATGCAGTGAGACAATAGCAGTTTTTATTCCATGCAGTGAGACAATAGCAGTTTTTATTCCATGCAGTGAGACAATAGCAGTTTACAATAGCAGTTGTTATTCCATGCAGTGAGACAATAGCAGTTTTTATTCCATGCAGTGAGACAATAGCAGTTTTTATTCCATGCAGTGAGACAATAGCAGTTGTTATTCCATGCAGTGAGACAATAGCAGTTGTTATTCCATGCAGTGAGACTCAATAGCAGTTGTTATTCCATGCAGTGAGACAATAGCAGTTGTTATTCCATGCAGTGAGACAATAGCAGTTGTTATTCCATGCAGTGAGACAATAGCAGTTGTTATTCCATGCAGTGAGACAATAGCAGTTGTTATTCCATGCAGTGAGACAATAGCAGTTGTTATTCCATGCAGTGAGACAATAGCAGTTGTTATTCCATGCAGTGAGACTCAATAGCAGTTGTTATTCCATGCAGTGAGACTCAATAGCAGTTGTTATTCCATGCAGTGAGACAATAGCAGTTGTTATTCCATGCAGTGAGACAATAGCAGTTGTTATTCCATGCAGTGAGACTCAATAGCAGTTGTTATTCCATGCAGTGAGACTCAATAGCAGTTTTTATTCCATGCAGTGAGACAATAGCAGTTTTTATTCCATGCAGTGAGACAATAGCAGTTGTTATTCCATGCAGTGAGACAATAGCAGTTGTTATTCCATGCAGTGAGACTCAATAGCAGTTGTTATTCCATGCAGTGAGACAATAGCAGTTGTTATTCCATGCAGTGAGACAATAGCAGTTGTTATTCCATGCAGTGAGACAATAGCAGTTGTTATTCCATGCAGTGAGACTCAATAGCAGTTGTTATTCCATGCAGTGAGACTCAATAGCAGTTGTTATTCCATGCAGTGAGACTCAATAGCAGTTGTTATTCCATGCAGTGAGACTCAATAGCAGTTGTTATTCCATGCAGTGAGACTCAATAGCAGTTGTTATTCCATGCAGTGAGACAATAGCAGTTGTTATTCCATGCAGTGAGACTCAATAGCAGTTGTTATTCCATGCAGTGAGACAATAGCAGTTGTTATTCCATGCAGTGAGACAATAGCAGTTGTTATTCCATGCAGTGAGACAATAGCAGTTGTTATTCCATGCAGTGAGACTCAATAGCAGTTGTTATTCCATGCAGTGAGACTCAATAGCAGTTGTTATTCCATGCAGTGAGACAATAGCAGTTGTTATTCCATGCAGTGAGACAATAGCAGTTGTTATTCCATGCAGTGAGACTCAATAGCAGTTGTTATTCCATGCAGTGAGACTCAATAGCAGTTGTTATTCCATGCAGTGAGACAATAGCAGTTGTTATTCCATGCAGTGAGACAATAGCAGTTGTTATTCCATGCAGTGAGACAATAGCAGTTGTTATTCCATGCAGTGAGACTCAATAGCAGTTGTTATTCCATGCAGTGAGACTCAATAGCAGTTGTTATTCCATGCAGTGAGACTCAATAGCAGTTGTTATTCCATGCAGTGAGACTCAATAGCAGTTGTTATTCCATGCAGTGAGACTCAATAGCAGTTGTTATTCCATGCAGTGAGACAATAGCAGTTGTTATTCCATGCAGTGAGACTCAATAGCAGTTGTTATTCCATGCAGTGAGACAATAGCAGTTGTTATTCCATGCAGTGAGACAATAGCAGTTGTTATTCCATGCAGTGAGACTCAATAGCAGTTGTTATTCCATGCAGTGAGACTCAATAGCAGTTGTTATTCCATGCAGTGAGACAATAGCAGTTGTTATTCCATGCAGTGAGACAATAGCAGTTGTTATTCCATGCAGTGAGACTCAATAGCAGTTTTTATTCCATGCAGTGAGACAATAGCAGTTTTTATTCCATGCAGTGAGACAATAGCAGTTTTTATTCCATGCAGTGAGACAATAGCAGTTTTTATTCCATGCAGTGAGACAATAGCAGTTTTTATTCCATGCAGTGAGACTCAATAGCAGTTGTTATTCCATGCAGTGAGACAATAGCAGTTGTTATTCCATGCAGTGAGACAATAGCAGTTTTTATTCCATGCAGTGAGACTCAATAGCAGTTTTTATTCCATGCAGTGAGACAATAGCAGTTTTTATTCCATGCAGTGAGACAATAGCAGTTTTTATTCCATGCAGTGAGACAATAGCAGTTGTTATTCCATGCAGTGAGACAATAGCAGTTTTTATTCCATGCAGTGAGACTCAATAGCAGTTTTTATTCCATGCAGTGAGACAATAGCAGTTTTTATTCCATGCAGTGAGACAATAGCAGTTGTTATTCCATGCAGTGAGACAATAGCAGTTGTTATTCCATGCAGTGAGACTCAATAGCAGTTTTTATTCCATGCAGTGAGACAATAGCAGTTTTTATTCCATGCAGTGAGACAATAGCAGTTTTTATTCCATGCAGTGAGACAATAGCAGTTGTTATTCCATGCAGTGAGACAATAGCAGTTGTTATTCCATGCAGTGAGACAATAGCAGTTTACAATAGCAGTTGTTATTCCATGCAGTGAGACAATAGCAGTTTTTATTCCATGCAGTGAGACAATAGCAGTTGTTATTCCATGCAGTGAGACAATAGCAGTTGTTATTCCATGCAGTGAGACAATAGCAGTTGTTATTCCATGCAGTGAGACAATAGCAGTTTTTATTCCATGCAGTGAGACAATAGCAGTTGTTATTCCATGCAGTGAGACAATAGCAGTTGTTATTCCATGCAGTGAGACAATAGCAGTTTACAATAGCAGTTGTTATTCCATGCAGTGAGACAATAGCAGTTGTTATTCCATGCAGTGAGACAATAGCAGTTTTTATTCCATGCAGTGAGACAATAGCAGTTGTTATTCCATGCAGTGAGACAATAGCAGTTGTTATTCCATGCAGTGAGACAATAGCAGTTTACAATAGCAGTTGTTATTCCATGCAGTGAGACAATAGCAGTTGTTATTCCATGCAGTGAGACAATAGCAGTTGTTATTCCATGCAGTGAGACAATAGCAGTTTTTATTCCATGCAGTGAGACAATAGCAGTTTTTATTCCATGCAGTGAGACAATAGCAGTTTTTATTCCATGCAGTGAGACTCAATAGCAGTTGTTATTCCATGCAGTGAGACAATAGCAGTTGTTATTCCATGCAGTGAGACAATAGCAGTTGTTATTCCATGCAGTGAGACAATAGCAGTTTTTATTCCATGCAGTGAGACAATAGCAGTTTTTATTCCATGCAGTGAGACTCAATAGCAGTTGTTATTCCATGCAGTGAGACAATAGCAGTTGTTATTCCATGCAGTGAGACAATAGCAGTTTTTATTCCATGCAGTGAGACTCAATAGCAGTTTTTATTCCATGCAGTGAGACAATAGCAGTTGTTATTCCATGCAGTGAGACAATAGCAGTTGTTATTCCATGCAGTGAGACAATAGCAGTTTACAATAGCAGTTGTTATTCCATGCAGTGAGACAATAGCAGTTGTTATTCCATGCAGTGAGACAATAGCAGTTGTTATTCCATGCAGTGAGACAATAGCAGTTTTTATTCCATGCAGTGAGACAATAGCAGTTTTTATTCCATGCTGTGAGACAATAGCAGTTTACAATAGCAGTTGTTATTCCATGCAGTGAGACAATAGCAGTTTTTATTCCATGCAGTGAGACAATAGCAGTTTACAATAGCAGTTGTTATTCCATGCAGTGAGACAATAGCAGTTGTTATTCCATGCAGTGAGACAATAGCAGTTGTTATTCCATGCAGTGAGACAATAGCAGTTGTTATTCCATGCAGTGAGACAATAGCAGTTTTTATTCCATGCAGTGAGACAATAGCAGTTTTTATTCCATGCAGTGAGACTCAATAGCAGTTTTTATTCCATGCAGTGAGACAATAGCAGTTTTTATTCCATGCAGTGAGACAATAGCAGTTTTTATTCCATGCAGTGAGACAATAGCAGTTGTTATTCCATGCAGTGAGACAATAGCAGTTTTTATTCCATGCTGTGAGACAATAGCAGTTTTTATTCCATGCAGTGAGACAATAGCAGTTTTTATTCCATGCTGTGAGACAATAGCAGTTGTTATTCCATGCAGTGAGACAATAGCAGTTTTTATTCCATGCTGTGAGACAATAGCAGTTTTTATTCCATGCAGTGAGACAATAGCAGTTGTTATTCCATGCAGTGAGACAATAGCAGTTTTTATTCCATGCTGTGAGACAATAGCAGTTTACAATAGCAGTTGTTATTCCATGCAGTGAGACAATAGCAGTTTTTATTCCATGCAGTGAGACAATAGCAGTTTACAATAGCAGTTTTTATTCCATGCAGTGAGACAATAGCAGTTTTTATTCCATGCAGTGAGACAATAGCAGTTTTTATTCCATGCTGTGAGACAATAGCAGTTTACAATAGCAGTTGTTATTCCATGCAGTGAGACAATAGCAGTTTTTATTCCATGCAGTGAGACAATAGCAGTTTACAATAGCAGTTTTTATTCCATGCAGTGAGACAATAGCAGTTTTTATTCCATGCAGTGAGACAATAGCAGTTTTTATTCCATGCTGTGAGACAATAGCAGTTTTTATTCCATGCAGTGAGACAATAGCAGTTGTTATTCCATGCAGTGAGACAATAGCAGTTGTTATTCCATGCAGTGAGACAATAGCAGTTTTTATTCCATGCAGTGAGACAATAGCAGTTTTTATTCCATGCAGTGAGACAATAGCAGTTTTTATTCCATGCAGTGAGACAATAGCAGTTTTTATTCCATGCTGTGAGACAATAGCAGTTTACAATAGCAGTTGTTATTCCATGCAGTGAGACAATAGCAGTTTTTATTCCATGCAGTGAGACAATAGCAGTTTACAATAGCAGTTTTTATTCCATGCAGTGAGACAATAGCAGTTTTTATTCCATGCAGTGAGACAATAGCAGTTTTTATTCCATGCAGTGAGACAATAGCACTTTTTATTCCATGCAGTGAGACAATAGCAATTTTTATTCCATGCAGTGAGACAATAGCAGTTTTTATTCCATGCAGTGAGACAATAGCACTTTTTATTCCATGCAGTGAGACAATAGCAATTTTTATTCCATGCAGTGAGACAATAGCAATTTTTATTCCATGCAGTGAGACAATAGCAGTTTTTATTCCATGCAGTGAGACAATAGCAGTTTTTATTCCATGCAGTGAGACAATAGCACTTTTTATTCCATGCAGTGAGACAATAGCACTTTTTATTCCATGCAGTGAGACAATAGCACTTTTTATTCCATGCAGTGAGACAATAGCACTTTTTATTCCATGCAGTGAGACAATAGCACTTTTTATTCCATGCAGTGAGACTCACTACTTATTAAAGGCGTGATTGTGACATGAGAGCTATTACGTTGAAATTGCAACTGCAAAGTCTCCACTCTGCAGGGTAGAATATTGTTATTGTTGCCGGTCGTTTGTCATTAGTTTCGGTAAATCAACATTACTTTGCATATTATTGTTTTAGAATTAACTGCTTCTATTGCATGTTATAAGAGTGTGTGAAGCATTGTATAATATTAAGCATTCATTAGACTTCTAGACATAAGGTTTATTTTGGTTAAGATATTATGGCAGGGTTTTAGACCTATCTTACGCCTATCTTGAGTTAAGCCTAACGCTACACTCATTAATACGCCAGCCTAGACTAGTCCACTGACCTTTTACTTGCCTTGAATGTTGGATCTCTCCAACGGAAAAGGTCAGTTCAATTCCGCTGGTCAGGATGTAACACTATATTTACGAATAAATAACACAAATGTACTGTAGTCTTTGTTATGGCATTGTCGTGAGCAATTTCGGTAAAGTTTTACTGTATTAAAGGGTATCATTTCGAACATAAAATAGATGGTTACCTGTATATATATCTGAAACTATTCATTTGCTACAGGAACGAGTGTCATTTTCGAAGAGAACGGAGTTTTTTCTAGAGAAAAAAAGGTATTATTGTACTGTATTACAGGGCAATGTTCCCTAGGCTACATTACCCTTTAATAAACTACAATAATACCGTAATTTCGGTTGTTTGTCATATAAGAAATTTCGAGACTGGTTCGGCCTAATCCCTAATCTTATTGGTATATATTTAGGTAAGGGGTGAATGTAGTTCGTTGGGACGGTACGAAAAGAGTACGGCAGTTTAAGGATACGGCTCCTAGGTTAGGTTAGGTGGAGAACCTTAGGTTGGTTAGGCTAGGCTAGGCTAGGCTAGGAAACATTCGGTTAGGTGATGTTCTTGTGTCTGTAAAATGTGGTTTATCACTCTGTCTCAAACTACAAAGGCTCCAATATTTATGTAAGTGTACTTAGAGTAAATAAAAATAAGGGGGGTGTATATATGATAACGGCCACCTGCATGTATGATTGCGGCTAACTTAGAAAATGGCAGTGTAAGGGGGGTCGCAGGTGGCGTTATCCCCCCTATAGCTAAGTAGGTAAGGACACGGCTTGTAGGTTGGGGGGGGGGGGAGTTGAGGTTAGTTTATGTCCATTTTTAATCCACAAGGGAGGAACTAGCTGCTAACATACCAAGGATCCAATAAAAGTTTAGGTGATTTTTGGGTTTACCCTGGATTAGTAATATAACGACCAAGGTTGAGCTAACGTGTAATCTGAGGTTATGATAAGTACGAGTGCCGCCACACAAGCAAAGATTTATTCAAAATCTGATTAACTACGTTAGGCTCTTTTTTATATATATATATATATATATATATATATATATATATATATATATATATATATATATATATATATATATATATATATATACATCCTATAATAGTTTACTGTATAGATTACAACTGTTAAGGTCGAAAAAATGTGTGGTAGGAAAAAAGTAATATCCGGCTCTGGCAGGAACTAATTTTACCGTATTTTTATTTACATAATCATATTGCCTATCAACTGTAATCCATGCAACTTTCCAGGAAATACCATGTATTTCCTTATAGGAAATTATATTTTTTGTTTTTCCTAAGCTTTGGATAATAGGGGTACAGGGTGCAGTTCAAACCCCCTTCTTTCCCCCTCCCCCCCCTCAAGTAAGGACATAACAATTTAGGTAAGGTTACAGGCTTTTACCTTAAGGTAGTACATTCCCTTAATTTCTGGACAGCAGTAACCCCAGAAAATGGGGTTACAAGACGAATAGTAATTTTGTATATACCTGTATTTACTGTTTTTGGGTATGGTGAAATAATGAATAAGTAGAAAATAGAGATAAACTTTACCCCAACCTTTATAAGCTTATGTACGGTCAGTAGGAGGTCTAACTTTACCTGTGCTCTGTTCAAAGATACTACAATTTTCGATGAATGAGCACAAGTCCTGGGTCCGTTTGAATTAAGTAGGAGTGTGGTCCCTGATAAGTAAGGACAGGGATTCAAGGTGGGTGAGGTAGAGAATATGTTGTGAGCCCTCTATGTTTATTAGTGACGTTGCACGAATAAAGATTGACCAAGTAGGATGCTGGTCTTAAGGCAGGGATACATGTTTAATTTTTTTTTTATGAAATTGATAAGTTTTTGGCAATACTTTATTTATAATTTTTTTGGGAGGTCCATTTTCCAGCCCATCATGTTGAATTGGTTAGCCAAAATAGCTGCAGTCTATGTTGGGAACAAACAAAAAGCAATACTGTCATTTATTCAAATCTGTTAAAAACTGTTGTTACTTTTGTATTGATTTTATGACAAATGTTTTGAATTCATTAGTATATAATTTACCTTAAATATACAGTATTACAGTATTTTTATGCAACAGAAATTATTTGGATGCTGTCATCTTCTTAGAAAGCAGAATCCCTTATACAAGTATCACCTTTTTTATAATTATGGGAAAATTGACCCAATACCAGGTTATATCGAGTGTGATTTAATCCTGTAAAATTCTTGTTAAGGTCTTGGGGAAGTTTATAGTAACTACTGAATTTTTCCCTTCTTTTCAGCCACTTCTATTTCTTGTTAGTTTCAAAATACAAAGACTACGCCCTTTTCCATGACCCAATTTCATACCAAGCCATTTACTCTTGCCTAGATACTTTTAACACATACTTCTCTTCCATCATAAGAATGTGCAGTGGTTCTCAATGGTTCACCATCTATACATTCTCGGTACCCTTCACATTGCCTTTATAAATTGTCTCATCATATTTTTTCTAGATTCCTATTTGCCATTTGAAATATTTCCCTTTTTTTGGAAACTTCTTGTAACTGGTTCATAACTATGATGTGATCCATGCAGCCTTTTATTTATCTGAACCCACTGTGTTCTTTACCTTTCAGTCCTTTTACCACATATACTGTTATGTATATCTTTCTCAATTGAAATCCTACCTAACATTATTCCTGGCTTTACAGTACCGGGCAGTACTAGTTATTGTTATTCCTCCATAATTCTTACAGTTGTCATTATCACTGATATGACAAAATAATTACTCTATTCCTTTTAAATTTTTGGTGACTCAGGTCTGCATTCACATCCAACAGCATCTCAACATTGCATTTTTTCTGAAATAGATTTTATCCTTAGTTTTAATTCCCTATAGAATATATGTTTATACCACCTGAAATTTCTGTTCACCTTCTCTTGGTTCTTGTAACTGGCCCCTCTTTCTTTTTTTTTTTTTTTTGGGGGGGGGGGGGACTCCAGTTGTTACTATCCTATCCAATCACATGCATGGCTACACCTGCTCTCCTCTCATATCATGCAGTTGCATCTCAAATACTAAAGTTTTTTTCTTCACCAAACCTTTTAGTTTCTTATATTACCACTTTTTATTTTTATTTCCTAATTGTACCCTCTTTGAGCAATAAACCTTCCTTGCTGTCCCCATAACCCCACAATGCATATAGATGTGCATACTGGATGCAGAACAGTATAATGGTAGTGTACATTCTTTAATTTGCTTTTCTTTCTTTCAGGGAAAGAATCCATAATGCCTGAGCCAAAGCCATTTGAGCGTTTACCTGAAAATGTTAAGCCCAAGAGTTATAACATCACTCTTCAGCCTAATTTAGTAAAGTGTGTATTCCATGGCTCAGAGGAAGTTGAATTAGAAGTAAGTTAATTACAGTATTCTTGTGTGTATGATATATATCTATAACTGCTTTTTGATTACCATACTGTAATTATTTAAGATATATTTTATCCTTCACTTACAAACCTTACGCTATAATTTATTTGGGATTATCTTTCGGCGAAGCGGGAAGGTTGGCCATTAAGACTTTTAATGCGAGGTGGTAAACGTACCCGACCACTATAGTGGGGGAGGGTAGAGGGTGGCCGGGGGTACTAAGCCACCTACTCTACTCATAATCGGTGAACTATGTTACTTTTTTCTTTTGGCTGGTAGAGATCACACTTGTCTGATCTCTGCTCCTTGAAGCTTGGCCATTAAGGCTATTGCTTTATGCTGCATCGTTCTCTTTTGAGGTGTGACCGGTTTTTTTTTTCTTTGTTTTGATGGTCCCATACGTACCTGCTCTGGTCCTGACAACGATCCACACTCACTGTGCCCAATCTACAGGGGGCGTCACCCCAGGGCTTTCCTCAAGGGCAAAGAGACCTCGGACTTCCTTTTTCCAAACACCTCAACCTCCCTCTGAAGCTCCTCGTTGCCCATCCTCCTACGGGTGGTGATCGAGTAGGAGCGCAGACTGTTTAACTCCCATGGCAACCTCGGAGTACCGGGAGCATTGTTGCTTCCCCTAGAGAAGCACCTTTGCATCCGATCGCCGGGAACCATTCTCGCTTTCAGATGTTTTGTAGGCGTGGCCGTCCCAGGATTAACTGAACCCTCTTCCAAGGAAGATTTGCCTCAGCTCCTTCAGCGTGGAGCACTGAAAGATCCCTTGCCCGCAACTGATGCTTTAGCTATTTGTGAGGTTCAACTCTTGCCCTCTCCTAGTCCTTCCACACGTTACCGTGGTCAGCACTCTCGCTCGTCCATCTGACGGCCTCTTGTTGACAACAAGTCGCCTCGCCACCTTCAGTCCTGGTCGTCTTTTGACGATCCATGTTCTCCTCCTTCCCACAGGCTACGCTCCAGCCCTCGTCTTCAACGCTCACCAATGGTGGATCCTGACCCTGCGACTGGTTGTTAAGCCACGACACATTCTCCATCTGCTCGCTGCTTGCCAGGACAAGACCGGTCATCTTCTCGTCCTTCCCTGTGATGTCCCTCAGGTAGTCGATCTTGACGCTCCAGTGATCGCCACAGGTCTCGAAACCGATGATTATCACAATCTTGACGCTCTTCTTTCAGAACACGGTCTCATTTACGAGCTTAATGCTCACATTCACAAGCTAGACACTCATATTCACAAGCTAGACACTCATATTCACAAGCTAGACAGTCATATTCACGTGCTAAATGCTCACATTCCCTAGGTAGACGATCATGATCACGACCTAGACCTTCACGATCATGAGCAGAATGCTCCTCTTCACGAGTCAGACACTCTTCTTTAAGAGCTAAGCATTCTTGTTCATGAGCGAGAGACACATCCGAACGATCCTCTTCACAAGGACAACGATTCTCTTCATGAGGACAACGCACCCCATTGCAAGTTTATCAAGCAAACACTTGTTCTCGGCATTTGTCCTTAGGATCTCGACGTTCATGTTCACGGTCAACGCGATGTTCAGTGACTCGGTAGTCTCCTAAGCATGGAAAACGATCTCCCAACTGGCACTCTCCTACTAGACATTTCCCCTTATGTTCTACCTCCCTGCTACCTTTGCAGCATGGGGTGTCCTTGCCAAGCGTTCGCCCACTCGACGCTCTCCTACGCAACGCCTGCCTATGTGATGCTCTCCACCCCTTCAGAGGCTTTCTGTGCTTCCTCCAACGGGCAAGTACAGCCCTGCAGCTCAGCATAGGCCCTCAAGGCTCTCTCCTCCTCATTCGCCCTCAATCATGTATGAAACGCATCCATCTACTCGTGAATCGCGCCCTTTCACTCGTGAATCAGCAGATTTCACACATTTTTCACGCGCTCCAGCCCCTCTTCCATGAGTGGTCACAAGCCCTAAGCCTTCGGGAATAGACTCCGCAACTGTTCCTTTAGATGGTGTCCCCAGCAGTTGCCTTATTCCTTTCCCAGAGGGTTTTAAAGAGCCTTCAAATAGATTTGCAGATGTTCCGATCAGCCCTGATCGTCCTAAAAGGACTATGAAGGAAGACCTATTGATGCTTTGAAGGTTAACTCCTTCCTTTCAAGCTCCGAAACATTGTCTGGTTAAGAGGCGCTCTCCTCCACCAGTTCTTCTGAAGGACACCCCAGACCTGACATCCGTAGTCTATCTTCTGTTGTGGTATGACAACTTGGTGTCTAACCTGCAGAAGTCCCCTTCCGGCTCGGTTCTTCCAGCCCCACCTAAACCTCAGCAACTTCAGATATGGGCTTATACTCACAAGATCCCGCTAGAGAAGTCTGTTTTTGTCTCTTCCTTCTACCCAGGGCTTTCTGATCGCAAGAAGAAGCCTTCTCAACCTCACCCCCTTGCCAAACCTCCGGTTTATTTGTCTCCGTCTTCCAGACCTAGAGATGACGGAAGAGTTGATGTCTAGGACTTCAGTCCACTTCCTCTCACTCTTATCCGTTCCGGTGATAGGATGACTACCAGTCAGAGGCAAAGGATGCCTTGTGGTACTCCACCACACGCTGACCGGCTCCAGCCAAGGTTGAGTAGAGACATAGGCTCTACTTGTGAAATCTCCTTCCAAGATTTTATCTCAGAACCTGTAGAGGTAGTTCCTCCAGAACTTCATCCAGTCTCCAGGCCTCCAGACGAGGAGGAACCTTCAACTTCCGTGGCTCTTGCCTTAACGGAACCACAAGCTCCCCCGAGAGCTTCCATCCTTGATGAGCATTTTCCCCCTTGCAGGGAACCTAGAGACACAAAGACGGTTCTTAAAAACTCTAAAACAAGCACTCCGGTCTGAGAGAGACCAGGAATCCCACGAGGCAGGACCTGATGACTTTGACCTATGGGTGAGAGCTTGGAGGTACTGTAGATGAATTTCTGAACTCCGATGACTATCTCCCTAGGGCTCTAGGTCCTAAGTTCTGCTCTGAAGACGAACGCAGAGAGTCGGAACATGCTTTTTGGCAAGTCCTTGCTTGTGTGCGTACAATCGTTAATCTGTCAAAGCCTGGTTCCACCCCCCGAGGATGGCAAGAAAATGGTCCTGGATCACTTGTTTGGCACCCAGAGCCCTAAAACCAGTGCAGTCTTGCCCTGGTTGAAGGGACTTACAGGGGCCGGAAAGAAGGCTATATCCCAGATAGGTTTCTCGAGTTCCTTACAGGCGGCCTCTTCGTCCAGACTTCTCCCACTTTCTTTTTCATTTTACAAAGGAAGTACTACGAGGTAGGTAGCAAGCCCCGTCCACCCCTAACCCTTGAGCCTTCAGTAGAGTCCCTTACCCCTTCAGCAGAGTCCCTTACCCGGGGTCTTTCCATTCAGAGAATTTCTACCCTGACTGCGTCGCTTTCGGCAACTGAGCTCCTTAACTTCGAGAAAGTACGCCATGCAGGCTGCTTCATGGCTTGACCTGTGGCTGGGGTCATTGGACCACATTGTGAGATCCGAGGATTTATCCAAGGAATCTACAAGGCGGTCCTTGGAATCTTTCCTCTTGTTGGGTACCTACAATTTGGAGTTCCTTTCCCACCTGGTGGTCAATCTGTGGGAAAATGTAATTCTAAAGAGGATGGATACCGTAATTGGAAGATTTCATAAGCAGGTGCCGAAAGCCGAAACATTTGCTTACGGAACTCGACTCTTGAGGGGCTTACCTCTTCGATCCAGAGAAAGAAGATAGGGCAGCTGATAGGTGAAAAAAAGATCCTCCAAGGATTCTCTCCTCCAGAGGGCTATGACTCATAGGGCCCTTCAACTTCCCAGGAATCAACCTCAACCTGGTATTCCCTCTACATCCAAATCTTTGGAACCCTCTAGCAGGACGTCAAGACATCCCTTTCTAGCTAGAAACCAGAAAGGTCCCAAAACCTTCATGGGTAAGAAGAGTGGTAGAGGGGGTGGCTGAGGTGGCTGCTCCCAATAGGAAGGGCAATCCTCTCACCTGTCCACTGGTGAGGGGATGCCTGCAACGCCTCTGGCAGAGGTGGCAGCTTCACGGGGCAGATCCCTGGATGTTCGCTGTGATCGGCATAGTGTATCGCCTCCCGTTCATACTATCTCTCCCTCCACTGACTTGGGATCCAATTCCATCGAGCTCCTATACGAAGGGATCCGTAAAGCAGCTGGCCCTCCGGGCTAAAGTTCAGATTATGTTGCAAAAGAGCACTCTTCAAGAGGTCCTCGACAGGCCTCCAGGTTTCTATAGTCGACTCTATCTTGTGAAAAAGGCGTCTGGAGGCTGGAGACCAGTCAGTGATCTGTTGGCCCTGAACAAGTTTGTCTTACAAACTCCGTTCAGGATAAGAACAGCAGACACGGTCATTCAAGCTCTAAGACCAATGGGCTTCATGTGCACACTGGATCTCCAAGACACATACTGACTTCCAGATCCCAATCCATCCGTCTTCAAGAAAGTATCTAAGATTCATATACAAAAGCAGGCATTACCAGTTCAAGGTCCGGTGCTTCGGCCTCCTGACAGCACCTCAGGTCTTTATGAAGGTGTTCGCCCTAGTGTCATCTTGGGCACACAAGAGTGGTATACGTCTCTTAAGGTATCTCAACGTTTTTCTCATTCTAGCAGACTCGGTAATGACTCTTCTTCAACACCGAGAGAGGCTTTTCGAGTTTTGTTAGGATCTGAGAATCTGGGATTGTGATAAATCTCAAGAAGTCATCACTGGTCCCCTCTCACAGACTGGTTTACCTGGGTATGATTACAGTATAGACACCAATCTTCAAAAAGTCTTTCCATTAGACAACAGAGCACGCAGGCTGAAGTAAGGGGCAAGTCCCTTCCTCAGACAGTATGATCTCCCAGCTTGACAATGGTTGTGCCTTCTATGCCATCTCACATTCCTGACCTGTCTTGTGCCCAACGGTTGCCTCAAAATACGATCTCTACAGTGACGACAAAAGTCCATATGGATCCAGCACTCCGGCTCCCCGGACACTTTAGTCCCTATGGGACAGGATCAAGTAGCGGATCTTCAGTGATGGTTGTTGAACAAAAACTTCCTCAAAGGGCTGGATCTTCTCATCCCTCCTCCAGACTTGATGCTCATCACAGGCACATCAAAAGAAGGGGGGAGGAGGGCATTTGCTGCAATAAATGGTCTCAAGCCTCTAGTCCGAGTCCAAAAGGTACCAGCACATAAATCTCTTGGAAATGAGAGCAGCTATCCTGGTTCTCCAACAGTTGCTGGTGGGTCACTTCGTTGTGCTGTAGAGCGACAACGCTACAGTATTGGCTTACGTAAACAAATAAGGCAGTACCTTTTCGCAACCCCCATGCCATCTTTCCGTGGAGATGCTAAGATGGAGAGAAGAGCATTCGGTGTCTCTTATCAGCTCGCTTTATTCTTGGCAATAGGAATGTGCTCGTAGACAACCTGAGCAGAGCATGTCAGATTGTGGGTTCCGAATGGTCTTTGAATCTTTTGATAGCCAAGAAATTCCTGAATTTGTGGGGTTCCCCGACTGTAGATCTTTGGCAACATCCCTGAACTTCAGGCTCCCGCTATACTGCCCTCCAGTCCCGTACCCTCAAGTTCTATGACAAGATGCATTCCAACAACAGTGGGATAACAAAGATGTGTACGCTTTTCCCCCTGTTTTTTCTGATGAGAAAGGTGTTCAGTAAGACCTGAATATTGAACAAGCTTAGTAGATCTTCCGAGAGAACTCCCTCCATGACAAAATCTACTTAAACAATCACATGTGATTATCTCCCTCGAAGCAGTTATGTCTTTTCGGCTTCACGCTTGGAGACTATCCAGCATCTCTCTCAGAGAGGCTTTTCACAATGAGTTGCGAGAAGGATGTCTGGATATCTACAGAAATCTTCGGCCTTGGTTTACCAGGCAAAGTGGAGAGTCTTCTGTGGTTGGCTTCGTGAAAGGAGTCTCTCTTCCCACGATGCCACTATCCCAACAAAAGCGGAATTTCTTATATACCTTCGGGAGGAAAGACTCCTCTTGGTCTCGGCGGTGAAAAGCTATCGCTCAGCCTTAAGCTTAGCCTTTAGACTGAAAGGAGTAGACCCTTCCTCTTTGTTGGAGCTTTCTCTCCTCATACGTAGCTTGGAGATCACTTGGCCCCAGTCGGAGATAAGACCTCTTCCTTGGAATGTGGTTTGCGCCTTGAAGGGCCCACCCTACGAACCATTACGCCATGCAACAGACTGTAACTTTACCTTGAAGATGGCGTTCCTACTCTCTTTAGCCTCAATAAAGAGAATAAGTAAACTTCATGGTCTCTTATACGACATCTCCCATTCAAGGGGATGGGGAAAAGGGACATTCTGCTTCGTTCCTGACTTTATTGCAAAGTCTCAAAGTTCGGAGGTACTGGAGCCTAGATTTGGGACCTTTCAGATTCAAAGTCAACCTTCTGTAACTAATGATCCAGATCAGTTGTTACTCTGCCGAGTGAAAAGTTTGAGATATTACCTTGAATGCTCTGCAGTAACTTGTCCCTGGCTGGCTGCCTTCTTTGTCAGTTCATTGTGTATTAAAAGGAGGGTCACTAAGAATACCATCTCTTTCTGGATTAATAAAGTCATAGACTCGGCACTGAATCTTGACTCTCCTTCAGCTTGACGACCCAGAGCTTGTGATGCCAGTGGTATTAGTACATCCTTGGATTCCAAACACAACTTTTCTGTGATGCAGGCATTTTAAGCGGGCACGTGGAAGCGTCAGACGACTGTCACCACCCACTACCTGGAAGACATGACCCACAGAAGCCTCAATACGTTTTCTATTGGTCCTGTGGTGGCTGCACAACAAGTGGTTTAAGAATACCTTGGGAGACTCCTTGTTGGACAAGTAGAAGATGGTTGAGGGGATTGGTTACCCAAGTTAAGTCTGGGATGACTTCTTTTCTTCATCTTCACCTCTCTTGCAGAACAGCTCCATGGGTCCCTCTGCAAGCTGGCCTCACCCATATGCAAGTAAGAATCACATGCCCTGTGTATCATAGTATAGATTTTATACTTGTACACGTCCTCAATGCTTCCCGCGAGGTAAGCATTGGGAAACGTCTATGGGTACTATTAAGTATTCTTATTTTTAAACTCAGAATATGCTTACATAGATGTTCTTATGCTTTATCTCACAACCACTCAGGATGCTCAGGCCACTATCAATACTCCTTTTTTGTATCCCTTTAGCGTGGTGTCAAGAGAAAATCCTCGCCGAAAGGTAATCCTTAATAAATAGCTACCGGTTTGTATTAGTTAGGAAAAATACAAATTATTTCCAAATTTGTCATATCGGATTATCTGTCTAATTGTACATGACTGGGTCATCATAAAGAAACAGTACAACATTTTGATTTAATTGTGATAAAGACATCTTATTAGTCATTGGTATCAACAGATCAAGGAAGCAACTAAGCAGATAAAATTCAACTCTGTGGACCTGACTCTTCGAGATGTCAAAGTTACTTTGTCTTCTGGTGAGGCATTGATTCCAGTGTCCACTGAAATTGTTGCTGCTACTGAAATGGTTACTCTTACCTTTCAAGAAACACTTCCAATTGGAACAGCCAAACTAAGTTTGGCTTTTGATGGCGAATTGAATGACAAAATGAAGGGAATGTACCGTAGCAAATACACCTCGTAAGTTTGAATTTTTTTTTACAAATACTCTACAAGTATATTTGGTTTTGTTTATGTATTGTACTGTACATTACTGTATTTATATTTTATTGATATATAATATTGAATTTTGATAAGTTAGATACTGTATTACCATACTCTTGCTCTTTTTTCTTCTTTTCCTCTCCAAGATTTATGCTTATAATATGCTGAGTGTAAAGTATACTCTCATTAATCTGGTATGTGCTGCATACAGTACAGTATATTTGAAATAATTTTTTAGATGAATTTTATATTTTCAACGAACATCACTTTTAATTGTCATACAATATACGTAACCATTTTACAGAGAAAGTGGTGAGGACAGATATTCTGCTGTTACACAATTTGAGGCAACAGATGCCAGACGATGTTTTCCTTGCTGGGATGAACCTGCACTTAAAGCCTGTTTTAACATGACCCTTGTAGTTCCTCATGATAGAGTGCCTCTTTCTAATATGGTAAGTTCCTTATCCGTTAGTCTTGAATATTGTCTCGTGTATCTGAGCTATTATTTTGAAATAGGTAAAGTGTTTTGTTGTATCTTGCTTCACTTGGTCTTATAATTAAGGATTGATAGTCCACTCACTGGTTTCCTAAACTACATGATCTTTATATAAAAACACTTCAATAAGAAAAATCTTGGTCTATTTTTACATGTTGAAGAGCTCCAGGAAGTAAAGGCAGCTAATAACATTATGAAATTATTTCACAGCCTGAAATCTCTAGAAGCCCGTGTGAGTCCGATCCAAATCTGCAAGTTGTTAAATTTGCCCCCTCCCCTCTTATGTCCACCTACTTGGTAGCCGTAGTTGTTGGTGAGTATGATCATGTCGAAGATACATCAGCAGATGGTATCAAGGTTAGTGAAATGGTTATTCTTTAGATAATTGTTTGATTGAACTATTTATAATAATTGTGAAGTTTTTTTTTTATGATGAAAACATCACATAAGCCATTACTTTTTTGTATGATATACATGTCTTGAGGGTAATAGAGCCTTTGTGACTATGAAATTCAATTTTTTAAATATTTAACTTAGCCGGTGAATATATAATAGCTGCAACTCTGTTGCTCGACAGACACATACATAAAAAAAAAACTCGCGAGCGATCGCTATGCAGGTTGCGGGTGTGCCCACCAGCGCCAACTGTCGGCCAGATACCATTCTCGGATGTAAACAAAACCTACAATTTCTTCTCTGTCGACGTGTCGACAAGACGTACTTTTACTCGCTGTTGAACCTGGAGTTTTTCCCATCATATTTGGTGAAGTACTTTAATTTGGTTTGAGCTTTCGCAGTACAGGTGTTTTTCTTCAAATAAATCCTTGAACTCGTTTTTGGATAGATTTAATTTTTGATGACAAAGAGAGTATGGACTTTCTTTGACTTTTAAATGGCCGACCCTTCCCTTAGACGGAAGTGTGTTTAGGCTTTTAGCAATTATCTTATCACGTTATAAATTAATTATAGATTTTCCTCTATATATTTTATATCTCACCGCCTTTATTAGGCCTCTTCGATTAACTTTCCATTTATAATAAACATAAAAATAAATTTTAATGATTTGTTTATATGCGACCTTTCCTGAGAGTAGTCGGTCCTAACTTGGAAACCGAAGTTAAACAACGTTGAGCCCTTTCACTCGTAAATAGCTTTTAAAGAGCTAATGATTTAAAACTTTTTAAATGAATATTTTTTAATAGATATTTTATGAAAGATTTTCTTTGAATAGTCTTCGTACTGTTTCAAAGACGAACTAACGTTTAGTTTATTTATGCTACGCAGTTTGCGCTCTATCGTTACGATAGAGAGAGAGAGTATCACGGTTTCACTTTGCAGAAAGAGTAAATCGATTCTGACGTTTTGTTCATTCTTCTTTCAAAGCTTAAATGTTTTAAATTCTATTTTAAAGGAACTTTTTAATTGAAAAACCTTTCAGTTTTTTCCTTTGGTCAAATAACATGTTTTTTTGACGAAACGTAAGTGAGCTCTTCTCTTAGGTGCGAAATCAAGAGAGAGAGTGAGAGAAAGATAGAGACGGAGGGAGAGAGAGGAGAGAAAACGTTCCGTTCAAGCGGGTAACGTTGTTCTCGAGTTACTGTACTCTCGTCCCTAGTCTCTGTACGGGGAGAAAGGATAAAACGTTTTTAGTTTTTTATTCTCGTCCCCAGGCAATGTACGGTGAGAGATTGAAAACGTAGTTTTGAATGAACTAGTGTTTAGTCTTCCCCAGCCACTGAATTTTTTTATCTTAAAATATGTTTACTGTTTTTTGCTGGTATTAATGTGCTTGCATTATGCGACTGATTTCGCAATTACTACCTTTTGATGAGGGTAGAATTGCGTGCTTCAGGTAGAAATCAGTAAAAGTTTCGATTTCAGTGAAATAAGTGCAAAACAGAAAATCGTAGTGATAAAGTGATATTGCGCAAAGTGTTATCAGTGTTGCGACCGAGGGTTCGTCTGTTCGTGCCTGTCGTTCGCCTAGTCCGGGACCTCTTGCAAGCTCCCAAGCCCAGGGGAGAAGTAATGTCGTACGACTTATGGGTTCGAGAGGCCTTGATCAGCGAACAGACGTTCCCTCTATGGTATCGGGTGTATCTTACCAAGATCACCCCTACCATAAGGCGAGAGAGACGATTTTCTCCTCGTCATCCGAAGGCTTTTCGCATAAGAAACCTGAAACAAGGTTTCGAGGCCCTTAAGCGAAAGTCAGTCCTTTCAGGACAGGTCCAGCGTCCTGGTTGTAGCCATTAGGACAGCTCTGACCCTATGCAGTCATCGGAAGACTGCTCGCCGCCTAACAAAAGCGTAACACAGACTCCTAGAGTCTTTTTGTTGGCAAGGTTTTGCGGTCACAGACGTTACCCTCATCTCTTACCGCAACCATTTCCGTTGATCCTAAATGGGTTGTACGGCAAGACATGCAGAATAAGCTTGCCTCCCTTATGGAAGACTATTCTGCCGATAAGTCCGTTGAGCCTAGCTGTTTATCTCATCGAGATCCTGGCTTTCAGCCACCCTAACGTTCCTTTGTGCGTCCTGTTGACGTTGGCGTAGCTAAGTCACGTCAGTCAGGTTGTTTAGAACCACACTCGATGCGGTCTCGTGTGGATTTTCAGCCACATTTGGACGTTAGGCCACTTGCTGATGCTCCTGTTGACGTTCAGGACGTTCGCTAACAATCGGAGTTGACTTGTTTTGATGCTGAGCGTCAACCTCCGCATTCTAGAGTTGTTTTGACTGCTCAGTCTAGGCGGTCAAAGCAGTCTCGAGTGGACGCTGTGCGTCCTCACGCACCTGTTGTTGTTGACAGTTCACAGACGCGTCCTCACGCACCTGTTGTTGTTGACAGTTCACAGACTGTCAAGCAGTTACATGACGTTGCGTCCTGGTCTCTCGCACCTGTTGTTGTTGACAGTTCACAGACTGTCAAGCAGTTACATGACGTTGCGTCCTGGTCCGCTACTAATGCACCAGTACGTGTGGACTCTGCTTGTAAAGCATTGCCACCACGGTAGGTCTCTCCCTTGCTTGAGACTCAGCTATTATCGGACAAGGTTCCTTCAGATGAGGAAGTTGCTGTTCCCCCTCCTACTGATATTCCCTTGTGGACTCTGTCAGACGGAGAGGAGCCTAAAGCTGCTTAGCCCTCTATGGACTTTAAATAAATCATGCTGATTTTTAAGGATCTTTGTCCGGATTTTTTTGTAACTGCTGCTCCTCGTTCGCCTAAACGTCAGAGCTTACACTAGGCCTAGCTACTTCGAAGCCATTGTTTTATAAGCTAGTGCTCTCTCGCTCTCCTAGAGAGCTTTACGTTTGCTAGGCGACTGGTTTATCACCAGGAGGAGTTTGGGGGATACAGCCTTTGCTTTCCCTTCTTTTAAACTGGCTTATAGAGCGAGAGTCTGATATGACACGAGAGAAGTTCTCGGCTTGGGAGTTCCTGCCTCTGCCCAGATAGACTTCTCAAACCTCATAGACTCTCCCTGGCGCCTGGCCATGAGACGCTCCAAGATTTTACAGGTCAACTTCACAGCTGTTTTCGAGCCTTTGAAGTTTTGCTGTACAATTATGTCATGCATAAACAAGGCTTTCAGGGATGGCTCCAATGATCTGACAGCCACGTTCTCTGCAGGAACAAGTCCCTCAGGGATGGCTCCATGATTTGGCAGCCATGTTCACTGCAGGAGTACGTAAGAGGCAAGTGCGCTCAATATGTTCATTGTCAAGACAAACTTCACGATGAAGTCTTCCAGGCTGTCTTGACAGCATTTATGGAAGGCGACTGGATGGACTCTCTCGACCTTCAGGAGGCATACTTCCACATTCCTATACACCCGGATTCCCAACCGTTTCTGAGGTTTGTTTACAGGAATGTGGGGTACCAGTTTCGAGCTATCGGGGATCCGAGCCTCCCTGTACTTGGACAACTGGCTTCTCAGAGCATCGTCCAGCCTTCACTGTCTGCAGGATCTACATTGGACGTTGAGTCTGGCCAGGGAGTTGGGACTTGTGGTCAACCTAAAAGTCCCAACTGATCCCATCTCAGATTATTCTATTTTTTGGGATGGAGATTCGCAGTCAAGCCCTGCTCGAAGTCCAACTAATGCTGAAAAGAAAACGTTTATTCACTCAGGAGTTGGAACAGTCTCGTAGGGACTCTCTCATCCCTGGAGCAGTTTGTCTCACTAGGGAGACTACCCCTTCTGCCTCTCCGGTTCCATCTAGCCTCTCACTGGAACTAGGACAAGACATTAGAGACGGTATCATTCCCAGTCTCCGAACCAATAAAGGCATGCCTGAAATGGTGAGACAGCAATATCAGTCTGAGAGAGGACTATCCCTAGCAGTCAAGAACCCAAACCACGTGTTGTCCTCAGACGCGTCGGGTTTGGGTTGGGTGCGACCCTGGACGGTCGGGAATGCGCTGGTCTGTGGACCTCAAGTCAGAAGAGCATGCACATCAACGGCAAGGAGCTATTAGCAGTCCACTTGGCCTTGATGATATTAGGAAGCGTCTTCGAAACTAAGTGGTAGAGGTCAACTCAGACAACACCACAACTTTGGCGTACATCTCCAAGCAAGGAGGCACACACTCCTTCACGCTGCTCGAGATCGCAAGGGACCTTCTCTTATGGTCTAGAATTCGAGGCATCTCCCTGTTGACGAGATTCATCCAGGGGGACTTGAACGTCTTGGCAGACTGTCTCAGTCGGAGGGGTCAGGTGATACCCACGGAATGGACCCTCCACAAGGACGTGGGCAAGAGTCTTTGGGCTTCTTGGGGTCAACCAACCATAGACCTCTTTGCCTCCTCGTTGACCAAAAGGTTACCAATCTTTTGCTCTCCAGTCCTAGATACAGAAGCAATCTACATAGACGCGTTTCTACTGGATTGGTCTTTTATGGACTTATATGCATTCCCACCATTCAAGATAGTCAACAAGGTACTGCAGAAGTTCGCCTCTCACGGAGGGACAAGGTTGACGTTGGTTGCTACCCTCTGGCCCGCGAGAGAGTGGTTCACCGAGGTACTTCAATGGCTGGTAGACTTTCCAAGAAGTCTTCCTTTAAGGGTAGATCTGTTACGTCAGCCCCACGTAAAGAATGTCCATCAAAGCCTCCCCGCTCTTCGTCTGACTTCCTTCACACTACCGAAAGACTCTCAAGAGCTAGAGGTTTTTCGAAGGAGGCAGTCAGTGCGATTGCAAGAGCTAGGAGAGCTTCTACCATTAGAGTATACCAGTCGAAGTGGGAAGTCTTTCGAGACTGGTGCAAGTCAGCATCTGTGTCCTCGTCCAGTACCTCTGTAGCCCAAATCGCAGATTTTCTTTTACATCTGAGAAAGATTCGCTCCCTTTCAGCTCCCACGATTAAGGGCTACAGGAGCATGTTGGCTTCGGTCTTTCGACATAGAGGCTTAGATCTTTCCAACAATAAAGATCTCCAAGATCTCCTTAAGTCTTTCGAGACCTCTAAGGAACGTCGTTTGGCAACTCCTGGATGGAACTTAGACGTGGTCCTAAGGTTCCTCATGTCAGACATGTTTGAGCCATTACATTCAGCCTCCCTGAAGGATCTCACCCTCAAGACACTTTTCCTAGTGTGCTTGGCTTCGGCTAAAAGGGTCAGTGAACTTCATGCCTTCAGTAAGAACATCGGCTTTTCTACAGAAAAAAGCCACTTGTTCACTTCAACTTGGTTTCCTGGCCAAAAATGAACTGCCTTCTCGTCCTTGGCCTAAATCTTTTGATATTCCTTGCTTATCAGAGATCGTAGGCAACGAACTGGAAAGAGTATTATGTCCTGTTAGAGCTCTTAAGTTCTATTTAGCTCGTACTAAGTCATTACGAGGGAAATCTGAGGCATTATGGTGCTCAGTTAAGAAACCTTCATTGCCTATGTCAAAGAATTCTTTGTCATATTTTATCAGATTTTTTTATTACGAGAAGCTCATTCTCACTTGAATGAGAAAGACCGATGTTTGCTTAAGGTTAAGACGCACGAAGTTAGAGATATAGCAACCTCCGTGGCCTTCAAGCAAAATAAATCTCTGCAAAGTATTATGGACGCAACTTCTTGGAGAAACAAGTCAGTGTTCGCGTCATTTTACTTAAAAGATGTCCAGACTCTTTACGAGGACTGCTACACACTGGGTCCATTCGTTGCAGCGAGTGCAGTAGTGGGTGAGGGTTCTACCACTACACTTCCCTAATTCCAATATCCTTTTAATCTGTCTCTTGAAATGTTTTTAATATTGTTTTATGGGTTGTTCGGAAGGCTAAGAAGCCTTTCGCATCCTGATTGATTTGGCGGGTGGTCAAAGTCATTTCTTGAGAGCGCCCAGATTAGGGGTTTGATGAGGTCCTGTTGTATGGGTTGCAGCCCTTGATACTTAAGCTCCTGGGAGTCTGTCAGCATCCTAAGAGGATCGCTGGGCTCCGTGAGGAAGACAGACTTACAAGGCAGAGTAATTGTCTAAGTCAACTTCCTCACCAGGTACCTATTTATTTTGGTTTTGTTATATTGATAACTGCCAAAATGAAAAAACTCTTAGCTTATACGCTGTAAACATAATTAACTCTGGTCTCTACCCACCTCCTTGGGTGTGAATCAGCTATTATATATTCACCGGCTAAGTTAAATATTTAAAAATTATATTTTAATTATAAAATAAATTTTTGAATATACTTACCCGGTGAATATATAAATTAAATGACCCTCCCTTCCTCCCCAATAGAGACGCAGTGGGATGAGAAGAAATTGAAGGTTTTGTTTACATCCGAGAGTGGTATCTGGCCGACAGTTGGCGCTGGTGGGCACACCCGCATCCTGCGTAGCGATCGCTCGCGAGTTTTTTTTTTATGTATGTGTCTGTCGAGCACCAGAGTTGCAGCTATTATATATTCACCGGGTAAGTATATTCAAAAATTTATTTTATAATTAAAATATCATAATTAAAAATATAGTGTTAGAATTCAGTGCTAAAAAGATAGTGTCAGAAATGAATGCTAAAATGGAGAAATTGTAGAGATGTCAAAAGGATAGGATGGCATCATTCTTTGTTGAAAGTTTTTCATTTCTAAAGAACTGTGTTTCAGGATAATGAGCCAGGTATTTCTTTTCTGTAACTTAGGATAGTAATTGAAAAAATATTGGTTTTTATGTGTATACAAAACTTTTGTCCTTTAAGATAGGGAAATGTCTTCAGCGGAGCTGGAACGGTGGTTAAATTTACTAACGAGATGGTTAACAACAGGTGATGGCTGGTTTGACTCTGAAGAATGTTGCAGTTGAACTAGTGATGAAGGAGTTTGGAAGTGTCATTTAATCTTCACAGCCATCAATTCGAGGGAGCATACCCACATGTCCTTCAACAATTTGTTCCTGGTACATGGCACAGAAGACCACGCACCAACTACCTGTACTTGAGAATAAGCACACTCACTCCCAATAAGGTTGCACTCCTCCTTTCCTCTAACTGACCTTTTGCCTTCTCTCTCCCATCGAGAGAGCAAGAAGCACTGTTTGTTGTTACTGTCCATGGAGGGAAAGAACTACCCGAACTCAACCCAAGGGAAAGGGTTTGGTACTATGTACATGCACTTACGCTCCTACTGCCAGCGTTAGGTTTCATACGAGACAAGCCATCGGCCCTCTCCTGCGTCGGGATGTTCCTGAAACGCTTTGGTGACTGTATCACCATGAGCCATTGATTTACTGATTGCAGCACTGCAAATAGGGACCCATTGTAAGACCCAGGCATGGCCATCTTTCTCAGGTCCGGAATCTCCTACCATGGAAGTCTTTTTTAGGATCAGTTTGGCTGTGGCTTACTTGGCCTTTGGTTGGGTGCAGTCATATACTTCCCCTCAGCCCAAAACTAACAGTCCCAAATAGGCAGAAGGTGAGGACCTTTCAGACTCTTGAGCAACTTTACTACCGTACGAGTAGGCCTTTGGATCTTGAAGGAACACAATGGAGAGAGATGCACTTGAAGTCCTCAAGATGGTTCTCCAGTCCTTTACGGTCATTTTTTCCGTTAAAGAAGTTGACCTGGAGTCTGGTGACCAACTTTCTTTCCATTCAAAGGATGATGGCAAGTACTGTGCAGTCTACCATCAGGAAAAGGACTTCTGCTCAATGGAGCTGAAGGACGTACTGTATACATCTAGATATCCATCCTTTGCTTTGTCGAAGTCTTCTCGATGTCTAAGCTTTGATTTTCAGTTCAGATTAGAGTTTGACTTGTCCTGTCTCCTTTCGGGAGGCAATGCCCTGGATGAAATAAGTTGACCTCCTTTTTCCCTGATACAAGAATCGTGTTCAGTCGGTAACCCAGCCACATGGCTAAGCCGAAATAGAGGACAGAGTTATACTGATAAAACATTGAAAAAATTTTCAGCGAATGTAGGGAAGTAACGTCCAGCTGGACGGTAACATTGTCTTCTGAATCTTCTGTAGAATGCGCTCCTGCATGAGTGATTACTCCAAGATTTGGAAGCATCATTGATAAGCAGGAAATGAATTCCGTACCTTCTAGTTTCATTGGGAAAGGAAACACGGGATGATCGGGCTTAGTGGATGACTGACGCTTTCCTCTGCAAGGGAGTTCCACTTGAACCTCACCTTCAGAAATCCTACTGTTCACAGACAAATCAAAGTACGATTGGGTACTCTTTGTGTACATGATCACCTGAGGTAAGTGGTTCACGGAGGAAAGACCTGCTTTTCAACCTACCGGTAACGCATGAAATGTGACTACTTTGCAAACAGGGTTAGTAAGTTCTGTTACATTGAGAAATGATATGCTTATATCTTTGAATTTTGTCAACGAGTGGGCTCTTTTCACAGACCCTTATCGAACAAGTACACTCTTGGTAAGTCGAGTGTCATATGTGGATGAGATCGTGGTGAGGGACAGATGGAGATGCTTTTGGGCATGCTATTCACACTCCCCAAGAGAGATGAGTTCACCAGACTTTCAGCTGGGCTCCTCTAGAAGTGTTGGAAGACCCAGACCTACATGGCTGAGGACTATGAAGCGTGAAGTAGGAAATGAAGAATGGAGAAGTATAGATTTAAAAGCTCAAGATAGAGACGACTGGCGAAATCTAACTCAGGCCCTTTGTGTCAATAGGTGTGGGAGGAGATGATGATGATGAATTAGACTAGGTATGGCTATTTGCAAGGTTCATCTTGTTAGGAGGATTAGTCAAGTAAACTCATTCAGTCGACAGTAACTCTGTGTATGACCTATTGTGTTTCCTACATCATTGCTGGGCAGGAAGGCTTCTCATTTGAAGTTTTCACTATTGCTTGACCAGCTCATCATTCAATTAACAGTTCCTGCTTCCCAATTCCAATCCATTAGCAGCATTTGGGAACTCCTTACAACATCCATAGGACTTCTTCCCATCTCACAAATCATTCAACAGTCAGTTGACGACGGTAGAGTTTGGCATGACCCTGATTGCTCCCAAACGGCCATACGCCTAATGGTATCTAGATCAGCTATTTCTTCCTTCATTAGAGAAGCTCCTTAATCTTTGCACTGAGGGATAATAACCAGATGTACAACTAGGTCTTAGATATGGATTCTGTGAGAATTGACAAACCCATGTGTCAAGCCGTAGGAATGTTTCACAAGTACGCAGACCTCACAAGCGATCCTCTCTTGAACAGTGGAACTGACAACAGATGAGGCACCAACCCTAGAATATCATTAGCTAGCCTAGTCCTGATAAAGCTTGTAGAAAATGGCATGACTTTGCCTGTACCACAGGTCATTCCAAAGACTAGAGGATTGCCATCACCTCGGTTCAGGAGTTTGTTTCCGGACTAGAACCCAGTTGTTCACAACTTTAGATCTTCCTTCTTATATTTACTACCAGAGGTAACTAGTCGGGACTAGAATGACTTGTCTCCTAGTTTTGTGGGGACACTACAATTCCTCCTACAGCAAAGGAATGAAAAGGTGAAGATCTTAGCACACTTGATTCTTTCTGGTTTTATAAGACAATCAAATACCTGTTCTGAATTCATGCTCCCCAAGTCAGACATAACAGATCTACATCATTTCTAAGGAAGAACCTGCCAGGGCGCAATCTTTGGAGACTGGTAACAACTGTACCTTCTCTGCCCATTGCTTGTAGGAGTATACCACAGGCCCCTCAATACCAGTATCTGTAGCCTGGTCGTAGTTGTTCAACATATTGTGTAGAAAACGTAACTCCTTCATGGCACAAGAAACATCTTGCCCAATATTGCTGTTGAAATGTAAGTCTAGAATGAGAACTAAACCAACTGTCCTTTTTACCCCTTCTTTCTTCCCCTTTCTTGGGGTGCAGAATTCATTCCGTGATATGCTGGATCAAATACTAGATGTAGAGGAGTTGCGTGATTGAGAAACTTTTCCTACATGTAATTTTTTTTTTAAAGTTTCTCCCCCATCCTTCTATTATTAGCTACTCATTAGGGATTTTAATGGCTGTTCCAGCTCTGCAGAAGCCATTTCTGTACTTTAAAAATAACCTGTGTTTCAATAGCTAGGAAAAATACAAATTACTTTTAATATGTTTAGAAATATATATTTTTCTTTTTTATAAATGTTTTTATATACAGTAATGAGGTGCTTTTGATCCTTTGTATACTCCAAAATAAAACTTTTGTTATATTCCTTTTGGTGTCTTCAGAGTATTGCAGTTTTTGCTATTGACAGTTTGCTATTATGGTGAAACTTTTATTTATTCTTCTGTAAGAATATATTCTGATACTGCTGTTGATAGAATCCTTTCCTCTGAAAGTATTTGCAATTGTAATGTTTTGATAATAATATTGTAGCAATAAAGATGAGACATATTTTGTAACTTCCGAAGTAAGCTATGTAATCTCAGTTTGATGAGTGCTCCAGGTAGCTGTGTATCTAAACCAAATTATATTTTGCATGAATATAGTACAAGTGTCAGTTCAAAAGTTATGTTTCAGTAAAAGGGAATTGTATATATCTTGATCTTGTAGTTTGTATCATAAGTATTGTAATGCATTTCACTCTCAGCTTGTGGATATGGGAATCCATAATCATATTTTGTTTTATCTTGTGATTGATCTCATTAAGTCAGTTGGTCCGCCATTATAGGATTTCGTTTTCATGTTCTATGGTACATAGTTCTTCTAAATTTTTACTTTAAATTTTGTTGTTCCATTTTTTGTTGTCTTAGCTTTATTGTCCTTCTGTTGAGATACTATCACTAGAGAGTTATTGGGTCCTTTGACTGGTCAGATAGTACTACATTGGATACCTCTCTCTGGTTATGGCTCATTTCATTTTTTCTGACACATCCACAGAATAGTCTGGCCTATTCTTTACTCATTCTCCTCTTTCCTCATACAATTGACAACATCGAAATTACCAAACAATTCTTCTTCTCTCAAGAGGTTAACTACTGCACTAATTATTCAATGCCTCTGTACCATGGTCTTCCACTGTTTTGGGGTAGAGATCTCTTGCTTGAGGGTACACTTGGGCAGACTATTCTATCTTGTTATTTTGAAGTTTTTATAGTTTATATAAGAAAGATTTATTTCAATGTTATTATTGTTCTTAAACCTCTCTTGTAGTTTTATTTCATTATTTCCTTCCCTCACTGGACTATTTTCCCTGTTGGAGCCCTTGGGCTTATGGCATCTTGCTTTTCTAACTAGGGTTGTAGCTTCGCAAGTAATAATAGTGTTTATAGAAAGTTATCTTAATTTCAGGATAAAGTACCATTTAGCACTAAAGGTATATAAAAACGTTGTTCCTTTACATATTCTAATTATCTACGGTAATTGTCTTTCAGGTCCGTGTTTATACTCCAGTTGGTAAGAAGGAGCAAGGGAAGTTTGCTCTAGAGGTAGCCACTAAAGTCTTGCCATATTACAAGGAATACTTCAACATCGCATATCCTCTTCCCAAGATGGATCTCATTGCTATTGCAGATTTTTCTGTTGGTATGTTTAGTCTATTTTTGTAGAACTTTATATTTTAAATATTTAACTTAGCCGGTGAATATATAATAGCTGCAACTCTGTTGCTCGATAGACACATACAGTAAAAACTCGCCAGCGATCGCTATACAGGTTGCGGGTGTGCCCACCAGCGCCAACTGTCGGCCAGATACCACTCTCGATGTAAACAAAACCTCAATTTCTTCTCTGTCGACAAGACGTACTTTACTCGCTGTTGAACCTGGAGTTTTTCCCATCATATTTGGTGAAGTACTTTAATTTGGTTTGAGCTTTCGCAGTACAGGTGTTTTTCTTCAAATAAATCCTTGAACTCTTTTTTGAATCGGATTAATTGTTGATGACTTAGATCGTTTTTTGGAATTTTCCCTTGACTAATTCAAAATGGCTGACCCTTCTCAAGTTCCCAAGTTCAGAAAATGTAATGCTAGGGACTGTCATAGGCGTCTTCCAAAGGCTTCTCTCGACCCTCACACTGTTTGTTCCAATTGTCGGGGTAAAACCTGTCAATTGGAAGATCGGTGTGAGGAATGCGTGGGCCTTTCGGAATTCGATTTTATCGAATTTGATAAATATACACGCAGACTAGAGAGAGATAGGGTAAGGAGAAGTTCTTCTAGGTCGGTAGATTTTTCCTCTCCACATGCCCCTGAACCTAATCCTTCCCCTGTAGTGGTTGTTCCTAACCCCCCTCCTAGCACTCAGGAACCGTCGATGCAAGACATGATGCGTGCTATTCATGCCTTGGGGGAGAGAGTTGAGGCCTTAGCAAGTGACCGAAATCAACTCATGGCGGACGTAAAGGAACTCAAGTGCCAAAGTGCCACGGCGGAAAGTGTTAAAGTGCCTAGTGTTTCTCAAAGTGTTGTGAACAGTGTTGCGCTCGAGGGTTCGTCTGTTCGTGCCTGTCGTCCACCTAGTCCGGGACCTCTTGCAAGCTCCCAAGCCCAGGGGAGAAGCAATGTCGTACGACTCATGGGTTCGAGAGGCCTTGATCAGCGAACAGACGTTCCCTCTATGGTATCAGGCGTATCTCTCCAAGATCGCCCCTACCAACGTAAGACGAGAGAGCCCATTTTTACCTCGTCGTCCGAAGGTGTTTCTCGTAAGAAACCTTGGACCAAGGTCTCCAGACCTTTGAAGCGTAAGTCGGTCTCTTCAGGACAAGTCCAACGTCCCGGTTGTAGCCACTGGGACAGTTCGGACCCGTTGCCGTCATCTGATGACTGCTCGCCGCCTAAGAGAGGCAAAGTTGTGCCGTCTCATTCGCTCACCCCGTCTGTTACCACACCTGCTTCCGTAGACCCTCAATGGGTGTTACTGCAAGACATGCAGTCCAAGCTTGCGTCCTTGATGGAGGACTACAATGCGGAGAAGGTTTCCGTTGAACCTACTGGCCATCAACCATCCAAACGGTCTGTTGTGCGTCCTGTTGACGTTGAGGTAGCTTTCTCGCGTCAACCAGTTGGGGTAGTACCTCCACCGATGCGACCCAGTGTGGATTTCCAGCCGCACGTTGACGTTAGGCAATGCACTGATGTGATTGGTGACGTTCAGGACGTTCATCAACCATCAGAGTTGACTTGTTTTGACGCGGTGCATCAACCTCCGCAACCCGGTATGGTGTTGACTGCACAACCCAGACGGTCTAAACAGTCTCGGGTGGACGCTGTGCGTCCTCGCGCACCTGTGGTTGTTGACAGTTCCCAGACTGTTTAGCAGTTCCAGGACGCTGCGTCCGGCTCCGTCACGTATGCACCAGTGCGACCGGACTCTGCGAGTTAAACGTTGCCCACACCTTTGCCGTTTTCTCATCAGTTATCGGATGAGGAACTGTCAGATGAGGACGTTGCTGAACCACATCCTGAGGATCAACCTTCAGAACTTGATGAGCCTAAAGCAGTTCAACCATCCTTGGACTTTAGAAAAGTCATGGCTGTGTTTAAAGAGTTGTTCCCTGATCACTTTATTTCTGTGGCTCCTCTTTCGCCGCCGTCAGAGTTTGTCTTAGGCGTTCCTACTACCATGCCTGCCTTTACTAAACTCGTTCTCTCTCGCTCATCCAAGAGAGCTTTACGGCTGTTAGGCGATTGGTTAGAGACCAAGAGGAGTTTAGGGAAGACAGCATTTGCCTTCCCCCCATCTAAACTCTCGTCTAGATCGAGCGTCTGGTATGTCACGGGAGAAGTTCTCGGCTTGGGAGTTCCTGCCTCTGCCCAGGGCGACTTCTCAAGTCTTGTAGACTCTCCCCGCCGCCTTGCCATGAGACGCTCGAAGATTTGTTGGTCACCCTCAGACCTGGACCACCTTCTTAAAGGTATATTTAGGGCGTTCAAAGTCTTTAACTTCCTAGACTGGTGTTTAGGAGCCCTGAGTAGGAAAATCTCTTCTGCTGATAAGGATGTTTCCTTACTCATTATGTCCTGCATGGACAAGGCCGTCCGTGATGGGTCCAACGAACTTGCCGCTTCATTCACGTCCGGAGTCCTGAAGAAACGAGAGTCTCTATGCTCTTTCCTGTCTGCTGGAGTGACGCCATGCCAAAGATCTGAGCTACTCTTTGCGCCCTTGTCTAAGTGCCTGTTTCCTGAAGTCTTGGTTAAGGAAATTGCCTTGTCTTTAGTGCAGAAGGACACCCACGATCTAGTTGCGTCCTCGGCTCGCAAAGCTCCCCCTTTGCCTGCATTGTCTGCTAGACCTAGGATAGACACTCCAGCATCTCGGTTTATCCCACCCTTTCGTGGCAGAGCCTCCAGCAGGGGAGGTGCTCGTGCCGAAGGGAAGAGAGGGAAGAGAAAAGGATCCAAGTCCTCTAAGGGCAGAGTCTGACTGCCCGCAACTTCAGACAGCAGTAGGTGCCAGACTCAAGAACTTCTGGCAAGCCTGGGAGAAGAGAGGCGCAGATCAACAATCTGTGAGGTTGCTCAGAGAGGGGTACAAAATCCCTTTTGTACGCAAACCCCCTCTAGCGACGTCCCCCATCGATCTCTCTCCCAGGTACAGAGAGGAAGAAAAGAGACAAGCCCTGAAACTGGAAGTGTCTCTTTTGCTAGAGAAGGGAGCGGTGGTCAAAGTCTCGGACCTTCAATCACCGGGGTTTTACAACCGTCTCTTCCTAGTATCAAAGAAGACAGGAGGTTGGAGACCGGTGCTAGACGTCAGTGCTCTGAATGTCTTTGTCACAAAGATGAAGTTTACCATGGAGACCAAAAAGTCAGTCCTAGCAGCGGTCAGAAAGGAAGACTGGATGGTCTCTCTAGACCTAAGGGACGCCTACTTCCACATCCCCATTTACTCAGACTCCCAACCCTTTCTGAGATTCGTCTTCGAAGATGTGGTGTACCAGTTTCGGGCCCTGTGCTTTGGCCTAAGCACAGCTCCTCTCGTGTTTACGAGGCTTATGAGGAATGTGGCAAAATTCCTCCACTTATCGGACATCCGAGCCTCCCTTTATTTGGACGACTGGCTTCTCAGAGCCTCTTCCAGTCATCGCTGTCTGAAGGATCTCAATTGGACTCTAGATCTGACCAAGGAATTGGGACTCCTAGTCAATTTGGAAAAGTCACAGCTGGTCCCATCCCAAACTATTCTGTATTTAGGGATGGAGATTCACAGTCAAGTTTTTCGGGCTTTTCCGTCGGCCCCCAGAATAGATCAAGCCCTGCTCTCCATCCAGAAGATGCTGAAGAAAGGACGCTGCTCAGTCAGGCTGTGGATGAGTCTGGTAGGGACGCTGTCATCCCTGGAGCAATTTGTCTTGCTAGGAAGGCTACACCTCCGTCCTCTTCAATTCCATCTGGCTTTTCACTGGAAAAAGGACAAGACGCTAGAGGCGGTCTCGATCCCGATTTCCGAAAAGATAAAGTCTTGTCTGACTTGGTGGAAGGACAATATCAGCCTACAAGAGGGTCTTCCCCTGGCAGTTCAGATACCCAACCACGTTCTCTTCTCGGACGCATCGGACTTGGGCTGGGGCGCGACGCTGGACGGTCGGGAATGCTCAGGTCTGTGGAACTCGAGTCAGAGGAGCATGCATATCAACTGCAAGGAGCTTTTGGCGGTTCATCTGGCCTTGATAAGCTTCGAGAATCTCCTTCGAGGCAAGGTGGTGGAAGTAAACTCGGACAACACCACGGCCTTGGCGTACATTTCCAAACAGGGAGGTACCCACTCACTGACTTTGTACGAGATCGCAAGGGACCTGCTCATCTGGTCAAAAGATCGAGGCATCTCCCTAGTAACGAGGTTCATCCAGGGCGACTTGAACGTTCTAGCAGATTGTCTCAGTCGGAAAGGTCAAGTAATTCCAACTGAATGGACCCTCCACAAGGATGTGTGCAAGAGACTTTGGGTGACTTGGGGTCAACCCACCATAGATCTCTTTGCAACCTCGCTGACCAAGAGGCTTCCAATATATTGCTCTCCAGTCCCGGACCCATCAGCAATACATATAGATGCCTTCCTCCTAGATTGGTCACACCTAGATCTTTATGCATTCCCACCATTCAAGATTGTCAACAAGGTACTGCAGAAATTCGCCTCTCACGAAGGGACAAGGTTGACGTTAGTTGCTCCCCTCTGGCCCGCGAGAGAATGGTTCACCGAGGTACTTCGATGGCTAGTAGACGTTCCCAGAAGTCTTCCTCTAAGAGTAGACCTTCTACGTCAGCCACACGTAAAGAAGGTACACCAAAGCCTCCACGCTCTTCGTCTGACTGCCTTCAGACTATCGAAAGACTCTCGAGAGCTAGAGGCTTTTCGAAGGAGGCAGCCAGTGCGATTGCTAGAGCAAGGAGAGCGTCTACCATTAGAGTCTACCAATCGAAGTGGGAAGTCTTCCGAGACTGGTGCAAGTCAGTTTCCGTATCCTCGACCAGTACCTCTGTAGCCCAAATAGCTGATTTTCTCTTATACCTGAGAAAAGTACAATCCCTTTCAGCTCCTACTATCAAGGGCTACAGAAGCATGTTGGCCTCGGTCTTCCGGCATAGAGGCTTAGATCTTTCCAACAATAAAGATCTGCAAGACCTCCTTAAGTCTTTCGAGACCTCTAAGGAGCGTCGTTTGGCTACTCCTGGGTGGAATTTAGACGTGGTCCTAAGATTCCTCATGTCAGACAGGTTTGAGCCTTTACAGTCAGCCTCCCTGAAAGATCTCACTCTTAAGACTCTTTTCCTGGTATGCTTAGCCTCGGCTAAAAGAGTCAGTGAGCTTCATGCCTTCAGCAAGAACATCGGGTTTTCGTCAGAAAAAGCTACTTGTTCTCTGCAACTTGGTTTCCTGGCCAAAAATGAGCTACCTTCTCGTCCTTGGCCTAAATCTTTCGATATTCCTAGCTTATCGGAGATCGTAGGCAATGAACTAGAAAGAGTCTTATGCCCTGTTAGAGCTCTTAAGTTCTACTTAGCTCGTACTAAACCTTTACGAGGCCAATCTGAAGCGTTATGGTGTTCGGTTAAGAAACCATCCTTGCCTATGTCAAAGAATGCTTTGTCATATTTTATCAGATTGTTAATACGAGAAGCTCATTCACACTTGAGTGAGGAAGACCGATCTTTGCTTAAGGTTAAGACGCACGAGGTTAGAGCTGTAGCAACTTCCGTGGCCTTTAAGCAAAATAGATCTCTGCAAAGTATCATGGACGCAACCTATTGGAGAAGCAAGTCAGTGTTCGCGTCATTTTACTTGAAAGATGTCCAGTCTCTTTACGAGAACTGCTACACACTGGGACCATTCGTAGCAGTGAGTGCAGTAGTGGGTGAGGGCTCAACCACTACAATTCCCTAATTCCATATCCTTTTAATCTGTCTCTTGAAATGTTTTAATGTTGTTTTTATGGGTTGTCCGGAAGGCTAAGAAGCCTTTCGCATCCTGGTTGATTTGGCGGGTGGTCAAAGTCATTTCTTGAGAGCGCCCAGATTAGGGGTTTGATGAGGTCCTGTTGTATGGGTTGCAGCCCTTGATACTTCAGCTCCTGGGGGTCTGTCAGCATCCTAAGAGGATCGCTGGGCTCTGTAAGGAAGACGTACTTACAAGGCAGAGTAATCGTCTAAGTCGACTTCCTTACCAGGTACCTATTTATTTTGGTTTTGTTATATTGATAACTGTCAAAATGAAATAAAAAACTCTTAGCTTATAAGATGTAAACATAATTAACTCTGGTCTCTACCCACCTCCTTGGGTGTGAATCAGCTATTATATATTCACCGGTTAAGTTAGATATTTAAAAATGATATTTTAATTATAAAATAAATTTTTGAATATACTTACCCGGTGAATATATAAATTAAACGACCCTCCCTTCCTCCCCAATAGAGACGCAGTGGGATGAGAAGAAATTGAGGTTTTGTTTACATCGAGAGTGGTATCTGGCCGACAGTTGGCGCTGGTGGGCACACCCGCAACCTGTATAGCGATCGCTGGCGAGTTTTTACTGTATGTGTCTGTCGAGCAACAGAGTTGCAGCTATTATATACTCACCGGGTAAGTATATTCAAAAATTTATTTTATAATTAAAATATCATTTTATCTTTTTTTGTAACAGGTTGACAAACTTTTTCTTCATTGATTTTCAATCTTCTTGTTACCCTTCTCATTTCATGATTTTGACATTTCTATGACCTTTTTACCTGTTAATCAGGTCATCTGCACAATAGAGTTTTCAGGGGCTTCCATTCTTTTATCTTTTGTAGAATCTCCATTATTACCATGAAAAAACAAAGGACTGTACTGGTCTTCAAAGGGCACTCATTTAACTAAGGTGTTTTGGTTTATGTACCACTGTTCTCCTCTAGTGTTTTTATATATATAAATTACTTTCCAGTCACCTCTGATTGTATATTTTGTATTACCTATCTAATTGCCTGTCATAATTTGCTGTAATATCCAAAAATATATCAAAGGGTAATCTTGTTGAATAGTCCTCTCTTATTATGTTCAAGCATATAAAGATGATGATTTACTGGTTCTTCAAAATTCTCGCAGGTGCTATGGAAAACTGGGGTTTAGTCACATACCGGGAAACATGCTTACTAGTTGATCCACATAATACAAGTGCAAGTCAGCGTCAATGGATTGCTCTGGTAGTTGGCCATGAACTAGCGCATCAGTGGTTTGGCAATCTTGTAACCATGGTAAGTATTATTTTAATACATTGTATAATGATGCAATGAATGTGCAGATTTTATATTTATTTTATATTTGAAGTTGCCATTTTAGATAAGGGGAAATTACTGGTAGCTTTTAATTGTGAAATTGTACCGAGGGAGATTTAAAAATAGCATAATATAAGCAGGTTCCCCATTTACTGATACTTTCTTGTTTCTTGTCTTAAGGAATGGTGGACTCATTTATGGTTAAATGAAGGATATGCTACATTTGTAGAATTCTTGTGCGTGGATCATTTGTTCCCTGAATACGACATCTGGACACAATTTGTGACAAATACTTACATTCGAGCTTTGGAATTGGACTGCCTGAAAAATTCACACCCCATTGAAGTACCCGTTGGTCATCCATCAGAAGTAGATGAAATTTTTGATGATATTTCATATTCCAAAGGAGCATCAGTCATCAGAATGCTGCATTCTTACTTGGGAGACAAGGTGTGTTATTTAATACCACATGAATATTACTTGTACTTTAATTTGATTTTTATTGCAGTTTGAATGTGGTTTACTGATATAATTTCTTGATCGCTTAATCCTTAAAACCCAGGCATTTTGTGTCAGGTTGATGGGCTTAGCTGTCAGTTTGCCAAAAATACCATCATGACATCAGATGAAATTTTAGGTAAAGTTACTGCTAAATAGTTTATGAATGTCTTGATTAAGGGCTTGGTTATAGATCTCATAACAGACAATGTTACAAGTAGGGGAACCTCAGTGATAATAATAATAACAGTACAGTATAATAATGATAATAATAATTGATAATAATATGATGAACAATGACATGATGCCTTGTTGAATTTGTCTTTTCCATTTAATGTGTTCAGTTAAAAGTTTTCACTTACTGTATTCATATTTTATTTGCTCTAATAATTTCCCTTCATTTGACAGGATTTCCGATCAGGAATGAATAAATATTTGACAAGACACCAGTATGGAAACACTTACACGGAAGATCTCTGGGCAGCCCTCAGCGAAGCTTCAAGTAAACCTGTTGCTGAGGTCATGAGCACATGGACTAAACAGACAGGATTCCCTATGATTTCTGTAACATCTCATCAGGATGGTGATAACAGAGTTCTCACTTTGACACAGCAGAGGTTCTTGGCTGATGGATCTGTTGGTATGTAGTTTTCATATTTACATGATGTATGACATTTTCAAGTTTTATATGAAAGAGGGAACTTAAGAATGGAATTTTCTTGGTTGGTGTTACCAAGTTGGGTATTTAATAGTTTGCATTTATCTAGGAATTCTATGTTTTAGGTAAGATATGAAAATAGAATTACATAAGCAGATAATGAACAGTAGCTTGTGCATATGCTAAGCTGACAACAGCCCAACTCAGTGCTCCCAGCAAGTATTTTTGTCCTCCAAAGATATTCCTTTTGTTAATTTTCATTGGAGTGACCACATAACTCTGAGCGCTAAATGTTTAAAAAATTGATACGTGAAAAAGTATAATCCAGTTCATTGGAATTAACTTCCATAATTTTCTTAAGATCCTAATAAGAATACTGTATGTATATAAGCATAAGCATATTTTTCAATATTAATCTTACCCGATGATCATGTAGCTGTCAACTCTGTTGCCCGACAGAAAAAATCTAAGGTCGGGATACGCCAGCGATCGCTATACAGGTGGGGGTGTACATCAACAGCGCCATCTGTCGAGCAGGTACTCAAGTACTTCTTGTCAACAAGAACTCAATTTTTCCTCTGTCGTGCCACCGGCAAGACCTACTTGGATACGCTGTTGTTCTGGAGTTGTTTTTCACGATTTTGGTGATGTATTCGCTCTAGATTTTAGCCTTCGCTATTCAGGAACCTTTATCATTAGCTTATATAGCTTTTTGATTAGATTTGGATTAATTGTTAATGAACTTTGCTAGTTTTTGGATTTCCCCCCTGACTATTTCTGGAATTCAAGATGTCTGACCATTCACAAGTCCCTAAGTACAGGCAGTGTAGTGTTAGGGCTTGTTCTAGGCGTCTTCCGAAGGCCTCCATAGATCCTCACACCGTTTGTTCCAATTGTAGGGGTAAATCCTGTCAATTGGAAGATCGATGTGAGGAATGCGCTGGGCTTTCGGAATTCGATTTTAACGAATTCCTAAAGAATGCACGTAGGCTAGAGAAGGATAGGATTAGGAGGAGTTCTTCTCGCTCTTTTGATTTTTCCTCTCCCCATGCCCCTCAACCTACTCCTTCCCCTGTAGTGGTGACTCCCGACCCTGCTACTAGTGCTCAACCCTCCATGGCGGATATGATGCGTGCCATTCAGGCTCTTGGTGACAGAGTGGAGTCATTAGCTAATGACCGTAATCAACTTTTGGCCGATGTCAAAGAGTTGAAAGCGCGAAGTGCAGTGGGAAGTGTAGTGAGTGCAAGTAAAGTGAAAAGTGTCAGTGTCAGTGTTGCGCATGAGGGTACTCCTGTACGTGCCAGTCGTCCTCCCAGTCCGGGACCTCTTGCAAGCTCCCAAGCCCAGGGGAGAAGCAATGTCGAAGGACCAAAGGGTTCGACAGGCCTTGATCAGCGTACGGATGTACCCTCAGTGGTTGCGGACGTATCTGTCAGAGATCGTCCCATCCACAAACAGACGAATGAGCCCTGTCATTCCTCGTCTGTGGAAGAAGTTTCGAGGAAGAAACGTTGGACCAAGGTCTCACGACCTCTCAAGCGTAAGGTCCCTTCCGAGCGAGTCCAACGGCCCAGGTGTAGCCACTGGGTCAGTTCGGACTCGCCGCAGTCTTCCGAAGACTGCACACCTCCCAAGAGAGGTAGAGTGGTTCCGCAACAGGCTACTACTCCGTCTGTTGCCGCACCAACCACGGTAGACCCTAAGTGGTCCATGCTGCAGACTATGCAGTCTCAGCTTGCTTCTTTCATGCAGGAGTATCGTGCTGAGAAGGTTGACACTGCACCTGTTAACCTACAACCTGCCACGGTTGTGCGCTCAGCAGATACTGCGGCTGCCTGCTCCCACACTCCACCTGTGAGAGCTCCACCACCGATGCGCAGTCGACCCTGCCAGACGCATGTTCATGCTGCACCCTCCGTTGACATGCGTGAGCTTCCGCATCAGCAGTGGGAAGGTGCTGTTGAGCTGCCGTGTTTTGACGCTTTGCGGCATGCTCCGCAACCCACGGCAGTCCCTCCCACGCACCAACACTCCGCTTTTGTTGTTGCCAGCTCGCAGACTGACCAGCAGCGGCATGATGTTGGATCCGCAGCAGCTACGCATGCACCCGTGCTGCCGGATTCAGCCATTCAGCAGTCTGCTCCACCTTTGCCACTTCCTCCTCAGCTTTCGGATGATGGAGTATCTGATGACGACGAAGCTGCACATTTGGACGATCCGCACTCCGACTTAGAAGAACCCAAGTCTACGCCTCCCTCCTTAGACTTTAGGAAAGTCCTTGCCCTGTTCAGGGACTTGTATCCGGAACAGTTTGTGTCTGTAACACCTCGCTCTCCTCCCTCCGAGTTTGCGTTAGGCATGCAGTCAGCAGCTCCTGCCTTCACCAAACTCGTTCTCGCACGCTCATCCAAGAGAGCGTTGAGGGTTATGGGAGAGTGGTTGCAGTCCAAGAAGCAGCTAGGAAAGACTGCTTTCATCTTTCCGCCTACCAAGCTTGCTTCCAAATCTAGCGTCTGGTATGCCACGGGAGAGGAACCCGGCTTGGGAGTTCCTGCCTCTGCCCAGGGCGACTTCTCAAGTCTGGTTGACTCTCCCCGCAGGCTGGCTATGAGACGATCTAAGATTTGCTGGTCCTTTTCTGACATGGATCATCTGTTGAAGGGAGTCTTTCGTGCTTTTGAGATCTTCAACTTCCTCGATTGGTGTTTGGGAGCGTTAAGCAGAAAGACTTCCCCTTCGGATAAGGACTCGGCCATGCTTATCATGTCTAGCATGGATAAGGCCATTCGGGATGGGTCTGGTGAGCTTGCGGCTTCATACGTGTCGGGAGTGCTTAAGAAGAGAGACCATCTTTGCTCCTTCTTGTCTGCTGGGATCACTCCATGCCAGAAGTCGGAGTTGTTGTTTGCTCCGCTTTCCAAGTGTCTCTTTCCGGAAGAGCTGGTCAAGGGGATGGCTGCCTCGTTGATCCAGAAGGACACCCATGACCTGGTGGCGTCCTCCGCACGTAAGGCTAAAGCTTTACCTTCCGTGCCTAGACCTAGGATGGACACACCAGCGTCTAGGTTCATCCCGCCCTTTCGTGGCAGAACCTCCAGCAGAGGAGGTACCCGTGCCGACAGTCATCGTGGCAAATCGAAGAAGGGTTCCAAGTCCTCAAAAGGCAGAATCTGACTGCCTACCTCTCCAGACAGCAGTGGGAGCCAGGCTCAAGAACTTCTGGCAGGCTTGGGAGAACAGAGGTGCAGACGCTCAGTCTGTGAAGTTGCTAAGGGAGGGGTACAGCATTCCGTTCTGCCGCAGCCCCCCTTTAGCAACATCTCCCATCAACCTCTCTCCCAACTACAAGGAGAAGGACAAGAGGCTAGCGTTGCAACAAGAGGTGTCGCTCTTGCTACAAAAGGGAGCGGTAGTCATAGTCCGGGACCATCAATCCCCGGGCTTCTACAACCGTCTCTTCCTGGTAGCGAAGAAGACAGGAGGCTGGAGACCGGTGCTGGACGTCAGTGCTCTCAACGCTTTTGTCACCAAGCAGACGTTCACAATGGAGACGACGAAGTCGGTCCTAGCAGCGGTCAGGAAGGAAGACTGGATGGTCTCGTTGGACCTGAAAGACGCATACTTTCATGTTCCCGTCCATCCAGACTCCCAACCTTTCCTAAGGTTTGTCTTTGGAAAGGTCGTGTACCAGTTCCAAGCCCTGTGCTTTGGCCTAAGCACGGCACCTCTTGTGTTTACGAAACTGATGAGGAATGTTGCCAAATTCCTTCACTTGGCAGACATCAGAGCCTCCCTCTATTTGGACGACTGGCTTTTAAGAGCTTCGTCAAGTCGTCGCTGTCTGGAGAATCTCAGATGGACTATGGATCTGACCAAGGAATTGGGTCTCCTGGTCAATATAGAGAAGTCCCAGCTCGTCCCATCTCAAACCATTGTCTATCTAGGTATGGAGATTCAGAGTCGAGCTTTTCGGGCTTTTCCGTCGGCCCCCAGGATCAGTCAAGCCCTAGAATGCATCCAGAGCATGCTGAGAAGGAACCGATGTTCAGTCAGGCAGTGGATGAGTCTAACAGGGACGCTTTCATCGCTGGCCCTGTTCATCGAGTTAGGCAGACTCCACCTCCGCCCCCTTCAGTTTCATCTAGCTGCTCACTGGAGAAGGGACATGACGCTAGAAGCAGTCTCAGTGCCCATTTCCGAAGAGATGAGGTCTTCACTGACGTGGTGGAAGAACAGCATTCTTCTCAAGGAAGGTCTACCTTTGGCTGTTCAGACCCCCAACCACCGTCTCTTCTCGGACGCATCGGACACGGGCTGGGGTGCGACACTGGACGGACAGGAATGCTCAGGCACATGGAATCAGGAGCAAAGAACACTTCACATCAACTGCAAGGAGCTATTGGCAGTTCATCTGGCCTTGATAAACTTCAAGTCCCTCCATCTAAGCAAGGTGGTGGAGGTGAACTCCGACAACACCACAGCCTTGGCGTACATCTCCAAGCAAGGAGGGACTCATTCGAGGAAGTTGTTCGAGATCGCAAGGGACCTCCTCACTTGGTCAAAAGATCGAAAGATTTCGCTGGTAACGAGGTTCATTCAGGGCGACATGAATGTCATGGCAGATCGCCTCAGCCGGAAGGGTCAAGTCATCCCCACAGAGTGGACCCTTCACAAGAATGTTTGCAGCAGACTATGGGCCCTGTGGGGCCAGCCCACCATAGATCTATTCGCTACCTCGATGACCAAGAGGCTCCCGATGTATTGTTCTCCGATTCCAGACCCAGCAGCAGTTCACGTGGATGCCTTTCTTCTGGACTGGTCCCATCTCGACCTGTATGCGTTCCCTCCGTTCAAGATTGTCAACAGGGTACTTCAGAAGTTCGCCTCTCACGAAGGGACACGGTTGACGTTGGTTGCTCCCCTCTGGCCCGCGAGAGATTGGTTCACCGAGGTACTGCAATGGCTAGTGGACGTTCCCAGGACTCTTCCTCTAAGAGTGGACCTTCTGCGTCAGCCGCACGTAAAGAAGGTACACCCAAGCCTCCACGCTCTTCGTCTGACTGCCTTCAGACTATCGAAAGACTCTCAAGAGCTAGAGGCTTTTCGAAGGAGGCAGCCAGAGCGATTGCCAGAGCAAGGAGGACATCCACTCTCAAGGTCTACCAGTCTAAATGGGAAGTCTTCCGAAGCTGGTGCAAGGCGAATGCAGTATCCTCAACCAGTACCTCTGTAACGCAGATAGCTGACTTCCTTCTACATCTAAGGAACGTAAGATCCCTATCATCTCCTACGATCAAGGGTTACAGAAGTATGTTGGCAGCGGTTTTCCGCCACAGAGGCTTAGATCTTTCCTCCAACAAAGATCTACAGGACCTCCTTAGGTCTTTTGAGACCTCAAAGGAGCGTCGGTTGGCCACACCAGGCTGGAACCTAGACGTGGTTTTGAAGTTCCTGATGTCAGCAAGGTTCGAACCGCTTCAATCAGCCTCTTTTAAGGATCTCACATTGAAGACTCTTTTCCTCGTTTGCTTAGCAACAGCTAAAAGAGTCAGTGAGATTCACGCCTTCAGCAGGAACATAGGTTTTACATCTGAAACGGCTACATGTTCCTTGCAGCTTGGTTTTTTAGCTAAAAACGAGCTTCCTTCTCGTCCTTGGCCCAAGTCGTTCGAGATCCCAAGCCTGTCCAACTTGGTTGGGAACGAACTAGAGAGAGTACTTTGCCCAGTAAGAGCACTTAAGTACTATTTAAGACGTACAAAGCCATTACGAGGACAATCAGAAGCTTTATGGTGTTCTATCAAGAAACCTGCTTTACCGATGTCTAAGAACGCAGTTTCTTATTACATCAGGCTTTGGATTAGAGAGGCCCATTCTCATCTGAAGGAAGAAGACCTTGCTTTGCTGAAGGTAAGGACACATGAAGTTAGAGCTGTCGCTACTTCAGTGGCCTTCAAACAGAACCGTTCTCTGCAGAGTGTTATGGATGCAACCTATTGGAGAAGCAAGTCAGTGTTCGCATCATTTTACCTCAAAGATGTCCAGTCTCTTTACGAGAACTGCTACACCCTGGGACCATTCGTAGCAGCGAGTGCAGTAGTAGGTGAGGGCTCAACCACTACATTCCCTTAATCCCATAACCTTTTTTAATCTTTCTCTTGAAATGCTTTTTATTGTTGTTTTTGGGTTGTACGGAAGGCTAAGAAGCCTTCCGCATCCTGGTTGATTTGGCGGGTGGTCAAATTCTTTCTTGAGAAGCGCCTAGATTAGAGGTTGTGATGAGATCCTTTAGTATGGGTTGCAGCCCTTTATACTTCAGCACCTAGGAGTCGCTCAGCATCCTAAGAGGATCGCTAGGCTCAGTAAGGAAGACGTACTTAAAAAAGGCAGAGTAATGGTTCAAGTCGACTTCCTTACCAGGTACTTATTTATTTTATGTTTGTTATTTTGAATAACTGATAAAATGAAATACGGGATACTTAGCTTCTAATGTTAACATGTATGCTGGTCTCCACCCACCCCCCTGGGTGTGAATCAGCTACATGATCATCGGGTAAGATTAATATTGAAAAATGTTATTTTCATTAGTAAAATAAATTTTTGAATATACTTACCCGATGATCATGAATTTAAGGACCCTCCCTTCCTCCCCATAGAGAACCAGTGGACCGAGGAGAAAATTGAGTTCTTGTTGACAAGAAGTACTTGAGTACCTGCTCGACAGATGGCGCTGTTGATGTACACCCCCACCTGTATAGCGATCGCTGGCGTATCCCGACCTTAGATTTTTTCTGTCGGGCAACAGAGTTGACAGCTACATGATCATCGGGTAAGTATATTCAAAAATTTATTTTACTAAGGAAAATAACATTTTGTGACATTTTTTTGTAACATAAGATGGCATAATGATCCACTATTCTTAATATCCAGTTTAATATCTTTAAATTCTAACTAGATATTTTCATACAAAATTTATGCATTGTTTAATGGTGATTGATCCCATTTAAATTAAATGATTTAATATTATACAGGGGATAATAGCCAGTGGATGGTTCCTATCAGTATCTCAAGTGAAAAAAACCCTTCTAAATCAATCTACGAAGTTCTTCTGGATGGCAAGTCAACCCAAGTGGTACTTGAGGGTGTGTCCTCAGATAGCTGGGTTAAACTTAATCCAGGCACAATTGGATATTATAGGTAACGTTTCCTAATATCGTTTTTTTTTTTTTTATCTGTTTTAGAAGATTTATCATGTGGGTTAAAAACTTGTGTCAGTTTAATAGTTAAAATATACAGTGAACCCTCGTTTATCGCGGTAGATAGGTTCCAGACCCGGCCGCGATAGGTGAAAATCCGCGAAGTAGTAACACCATATTTACCTATTTATTTAACATGTATATTCAGACTTTTAAAACCTTCCCTTGTACGTAGTACTGTTAACAAACTACCCTTTAATGTACAGAACACTTAATGCATGTACTAACGTACCCTAAACTAAAACAGGCACAAATATTAAAGGCGACTTTATATCATGCGTTTCCTAAACACGCCAAAAAGTACGATAAAAAATGGCAACCAATGTTTTGTTTACGTTTATCTCTGATTATAATGAAGAAACAAACGCATTTACACTATAGGTTAGTTTTGCATCAATTATATTGATTATTCAGTACAGTATGTTGATTTGGTTATTACTAATGTTTTACTTAATTTTTCTTGAGATTTCCAAATGAAATGTTTTTCTTTATGACGCCGCCTGAAACGACGGCGTCATAAAGTACGCTCAGTAAACAAACTAAGGAATTTAACGCGCATGATGAAAGTGATAAATAATGATATTACAGTAAAAGCTTTTATAGAATATGTTATTACAAATATTATTTACCGTATCTATATAAAATCATACATACGTAGCAAATCAGGAAAACAATCTACGAGAGAGAGAGAGAGAGAGAGAGAGAGAGAGAGAGAGAGAGTTGTTTTACATACGTAAATGTAAATTTTAAACAAAAAAAAAAATAGCCCCATTTCATATAAAATAGATTACAAATATTTTACTTTATCATATTACAGTAGTCTGTATAATACTGTAAAGTTCAGTACAGTATGTTGTTGTTAAAGTCGTGGCGATGAAATTCTCACGAAACAAAAACACGCCATTTGATTACAACAGCTGATATTCTCTCTCTCTCTCTCTCTCTCTCTCTCTCTCTCTCTCTCTCTCGTGTTATACAATACTGTACTTACATTTAGATGAAGAAACTAAAATTAGTTTTCTTAGTGTCAATTAAATACGAAACGAAATAATTAGTCCGAGTCTACATCCATTTCAATCATAGCTAAAAATAGGGCATCCGATTTCATCAGCAAACCACTATTTTTTGGGAAATATCATTTTATTCTAGAAAATTGCCACTCTTTAAATAGTTAATTGCACATTAAGAAAGCGTGTACTGTACTTTTGTTTTTAAATTTCGGGTGTGTTTTAAAAATCGAGTATTGTTGACTTTTTTTTTTTTTTTACTTTTGGCTGTGATTAGATCAGCTGTCATCTAGCTGCCGCTCTTGAGTGTGTACGAATACACTAACAAAGTATCATTTATACCATTTCTTAACTTATTCAAACCGTCTACAGTATACAGTTGATATTACATAAGCACCAATGTGTTATAACCTATCAAATTTTTTTGTTTATTACATTTAAACCCCCCTCTCTCTCTCTCTCTCTCTCTCTCTCTCTCTCTCTCCTCTCTCTCTCTCTCTCTCTCTCTCTCTCTGTGGGCTACTTTTCACTACCTCCCATTCCTTACCTCTCTCTATCTCTCTAACAAATGATATCTTTGTTGCTCCTCAAAGTTTCATTTATATTGAAAATCAATCATGATTCAATTTTCCTTACTTTCTCCAATCTCGCACCATCGGTCACATCGCGGTATTTTCTATATTTCCGGAAAATCCGCGATACATGGGTTATGAAAAAAATCCGCGAAGTGGTGAATCCGCGATGGTCGAACCGCGAAGTAGCAAGGGTTCACTGTATGAATAAAATGACCCACAATTTATGAAAAAAATAAACTTCCTGATCTTTCAAAGGGACCATCTCCCTTCCTCTTCAGAAAGCAAATTGGGTACAAAATTTTGAAGAGGTACACATAGGTTCGTAAGAAATCGAAAACTTGTTGCAGTTTTTGCTAAAAATGAACAGCATTTTTGTGCTCAAGCCATGTTGTCCTGATGGAAGGTTCCTAATAGTAGCTTCCAAGGGATATATGAACTACAGTGATATTCCCAGAGAATTTACCTTTAGGTCTCCAGAATTCTAACTCCTGGCGCGAATATCCTTAAAATTTCTCTTAAGGATGTCGCATAAATCAGGGGACGTATATCTTGATACAACACATAGCGATCTTCACCCCGAATAGCGTTTTCACCTCGAGGGGGAAGAGTTGCAAATTTGGAAGGGGAGCCGTTAGCAAGGTTACCCTATTTCCCATACTACTATTGAGTATCAAGATGGCGGTTATTCCTAATTTTGTAGTGAATTCACACAGTGGTGTTCCCTGTTGATCTAACCTTTTTCGATCGATTTCGTGAGGATTATTATGCAATCTCCAGCTTCTTTCGCCTCTGGAAAGTTGAGTATTGATTCTTTAGTGTACAGTATATAATTTTAGCTCCTGTTTCACAGTGAAATAAGAATAATTTATAGTGCTTAGGAGCTAGGCCTGTTACTGGAGGAGCCATGGGCGCTGTCGTTCGTTAGGCATGTGTTATTTAGTTAGAACGACTTTCCCGGTTGAAATAGCATTAATAAATTATGTTAGCTATTTAGGCATAATTATACTTGTAAAGATATTTATGGTATGCATAATTTTCCTCTTTCTTTGTTGATCGTATACGTTAGAGTTTCGGTGATTTAGGTATCCGAGATTTTGTCTGGCCTAGGTTACCTAGCCTAGGCGATGTAGTATACTTTCAGACATTTCCCTGTTTACCCTTGTGTATCGTTTTATTGATTCTAAGGAGATAGTATATCTCCTAGAATTATATGAATTGATACTTGTCTCTTGTGGAGAGTTATGGGTATTCCCCCTTTCCCTCTGAGTGCTGGCAACCTTTTCTGGTCTTGCCATAGAGTGTCCTGCTTTGGTTTTTGACAGAATCTCAGAGTATTCAGTCTTATGCTGGCGGCAGGGTGAGTAGTCACTCCCCTGCCGGCTTATAGCCTCCGGCATAGGAAACTAAGCCTCCCTAAACCGCACCGGGGGTGGTGGTATGTTGCCGCCACCTATGTATGTATGTATATATATATATATGTATATATATATATATGTATATATATATATGTATATATATATATATGTATATATATATATATGTATATATATATATATGTATATATATATATATGTATATATATATATATGTATATATATATATATATATATCTATATATATAACGGATTTTGAGCGAAGCGAAAAATCTATTTTTGGGTGAGATAGCCATGGCGTCCTGATGGAAGGTTTCCTGTTTGGTAGCTTCCTTGGGTATAAAACTACTAAGATATTCCCAGAGAATTTAACCACAGGTTATCACAGAATTCTAACTTCTGGAGCGAGTATCTCAAAGGTTTCCCTTTAAGACATCGTAATACAACAGGGGACACGCATGTCTGGTCGTGCCACATAGCTATCTCCACCCCGAACAGAGTTAACGCTTCGGTGTGTAAGGGCTGAGAATAGCTGGGAGCCGTTCCACAGCTAATCTCACTCGTGGCTACTACTGATACTCGAGACGTAAACAAACGGACGCCATTGCTCTAATGACGTCACGAGCGTCTTATCCTGGCGCCAGTTGCTGCCCATCACCATGATACAATTGTGTAGGGTGGGAAACAAACTGACGAAGTAGTAGGGAGGGTCCATCAGGACGCCATGGCTATCTCACCCAAAAATAGATTTTTCGCTTCGCTCAAAATCCGTTTTTTGGGCTCAAGCCATGGCGTCCTGATGGAAGAGTACCAGAGAATCAATGTATCGTGGTAGATTTTCCCCCAGAGTTAAGTGCCTAGGCATTGACAAAATAGCAAAGTAATCTTAGATAAGAACCATAGGAACGAAGTATCCTGCCCCCCCATTGGTAGGAAGTTCCCATGGGCTATGCCGACGTCAAAGTGGTATTGAAGGACTATTCATCTTGACAGAAGAGCTTTTTAAGAGCTTAGAGATGAAGCAGAATGTTTGATATTTGTATAGGAACATTCTGAGTAGGTCAGTGGTGGTTGGGCACTGTGTGTAGGATTCATCTCCTGATTATCAGAAGTAAGTATTCGAGTAGGAACCTTACTGAGACAAGGTGAATATAATTTAAGGATAGACATCTTAAATTCTTCATGACCATAAGAAAGGAGGAATAAATAAAACTATGACAGTATGTATTTCATAGTAAGTAGGAGCTGAAAGAGACGCATAAGTAATAAAATAGAAATTTTATTTCACAATGCAGAAATTAAATAATTTACAGCAAAAGTAAAGTTCATTTACAGTAATAATAATGTACATAGAAATAAAGGCTTGCTCTTGAATCTGAAAGGGAAATTTCAGGATTAGTAGGTACTCGTTCTCGAGGAACGCAAGTCTTTAAATAACACATCATGCTCAAGGCATGCGGCACTTGTGTAACACTATGACATTTCACCTGGGATAAGAACAGTTATAAAAGCACTAAGTGTTTTTAGACATCACTATGAATCACTCGAGGGTCAACATAGGCACCCGAAGAGTTAGAGTCCCCAAATAACTCACTGTTCTACGCGAGAGTTAGGTGCAGGTTTCATAACACTACCTGCGGCTACCACAAAATGTTTGATTTCGTGCACTTGTTTCGCATAATGTTTAAAGAAAACTCGCGAGGACTTCCAGCCCGTAAAGTTTTTAAGGCTCTCAAAGTCCATGCTCTGAAAGAAGTTCAGAGAAGATGCCACTTTTCTAGGATCATGACCAGCGGGTGTACTGTTCGGATCCGCTCTGCGAATGAAGTAGGTGATTTTCGCTCTTAATTGTTTCAGTGACAGGTCGCTGCCCGATGTTTCTCCTTTGAAGAGTTGGCCTCCACCAAAGTTTGAAGTTCTGCGAAGATAGACCTTGAGGCTCTCTACTGGACATTAGAGAGACATCCTCCTTCAGGGGGCATATTCTCCAAGGGCCCCATCTTTTGGTGGGTAATTCATTTTTGGCGAGAAACGTCGGATCAGGGGAGAGGGTCACTTCTCCTGAATCAGCAAACAGGATGTGTCCCTCTTCTCTTGATAATGCCACTATTTCGCTGACTCGAGCTCCCGAGGCGAGAGCAAATAAAAATATAACTTTCTGAGTCAGATCCTTGAGGGGGCATGAATCGTTGTCCAAGTTGGAGGCGAAATGGAGCACCTTGTCTAGAGACCAGGAGATCGGTTTTGGAGGGGGTGCTGGGCGTAGGCGAGCACATGCTTTCGGCAGTTTGTTAAAGATGTCGTTGGACAGATCAATTTGGAAAGCATATAGAATTGGTCTAGTCAAAGCCGATTTGCAGGTTGAAATCGTATTGGCTGCTAATCCTTGTCCATGAAGGTGAATGAAGAAGGACATACAGAAATCAATGGTGATTTCTTAGGATTTTTTGCTTTAACAAAGGAGACCCATTTCCTCCAGGATGATTCATATTGCCGTCTCGTGGATTCGGTCTTGTATTCCTCTAGGAAGTCTAGACTTTTCTTCGAGATCCCAAACCTCTTCTTTGCGGCAAGGGAGAGAAAATCATGAGATGAAGGTCCTTGATTTTCGATGATGAAAGCGAAGACAGTCGACTTCTGTACTTGTTGAGAGAGAACTGGGCCCGGGAGAGGGATCAGCTTGGCTGCAGCTCCAGGACCAGGGGGGGTACCAGTTGCTCCGGGGCCACTTGGGAGCCACTAGGGCCGCTGTCCCTTTGAAGGTTCTCAGTTTGGAGAGGACTTTCAACAGAAGGTTGGTGGGAGGGGAACAGGTATATCTTCGACCATCTGTTCCAGTCCAGTGACATGGCGTCCACCGCTTCTGCCTTTGGGGTCCTCGTACGGGGCTACGTACAGAGGAAGTTGATTGTTGTCGCTCGTTGCAAAGAGATCTATCTGAAGTTCTGGGACTTGATGAGAGATGAAGGAGAATGAATCTTGCGTCTAGAGACCATTCCGACTCTATCGGGTTTGTCCGAGATAGAGCATCCGCTGTCACGTTGCGGAATCCTTGTAGGTGAACTGCAGACAGGTGCCACTTCTTCTTCTCCGCCAGACGGAAGATTGGGAGAAGCACCTGATTTATCTGGGGCGATCTTGAGCCCTGGCGATTGAGACAACGAACTACCACCGAGTTGTCTAGGGTTAGACGGATGTGGATCGAGGGCGGCGGGGATAGCTTCTTCAGAGTAAGAAGGACCGCCATGGCCTCCAAGATGTTTATGTGGAACGTCTTGAATAGTGGAGACCAGGTCCCTTGAGCTTGTTTCAGGTGGGAGTGACCTCCCCAGCCCTCCAGTGAGGCATCCGTGTGGATGTTGAGTGATGGGGGAGGGTGTTGGAGAGGAATGGACCTTTTCAGGGCCATTGCTTCCGACCACGGCTTTAGGAGGCGTCGAAGTCTGTTTGGAAGCCGTCTCTTGAGGTCTCTTCGATGCGATGGATGCCGATCGTCTCCAGACTCCCGCGGCATCCTTTAGCTGTGCACGAAGCACTGGGTTTGTCACTGAGGCGAATTGTAGAGAGCCTAGAACTCGTTCCTGCTGTCGTCTTGAAAATGCGTTTGGATTTCAGTAGTCGCTTGACAGACCCTGCTATTTCCTTCCTTTTCTTCTGGGGGATGGAAAGGCGGTGTGACTGAAGATTCCAGTGGATTCCCAGCCACTGAAACTTCTGAGCTGGAGAGAGGCGAGATTTCTTCTCGTTGATCTTGAATCCCAGGTGTTTCTAGGTACTGGGTAACTTCGTCGCAAGACTTTGTACACTCTTCGGGCGATGGAGCCCAGACTAGCCAGTCGTCGAGGTAGGCCATCACCTGGACGTTTCTTAGGCGGAGCTGTTGTACTATGGCATCCGCCAGCTTTGTGAAGATCCGAGGGGCCACATTGAGGCCGAATGGCATGGCCCGGAAGGCGTAGCTTTTCTTTTGGAGTCGAAATCCTAGGTAGGAGGAAGCGTGATGGTTCATTGGAATGTGCCAATAGGCATCCGCCAGGTCTATAGAGACCGTGTAGGAACCTTGAGGCAGAAGGGTCCTTATTTGTTGAAGCGTCAGCATCTTGAATTTGTTGTTCTCTATGAACTTGTTGAGGGGGGATAAGTCCAGAATGACTCTGAGCTTGTCTGAGTCCTTCTTGGGAACGCAAAACAGTCTCCCTTGGAACCTGGTGGACTTTACCTTCCTTATCACCTTCTTGTTCAAGAGGTCTAGAACATATTCTTCCAGAATGGGGGTCGATTGTTGGAAGAACCGCTGGAAGATTGGGGGTGGTTGCACCCAACTCCAGCCTAGACCGTTCTTGATGATGCTGTGTGCCCAAGGATCGAAGGTCCAACGATCCTGGAATTGGCGGAGTCTTCCTCCCACCGGAAGCACTTCATTGCTTCTGGTGTCCCGAGGACTTGTTGCCTCGGCCGCTAGCTCCCTTTCCTCCTCTACCTCTGGAGGGACGACGAGAGGCGTCTCTGCTTGCACCCCTGGACGAGCCTCTACCTCTGGCATGAAAGGTAGTGGATGGCTGTTCAAAGGCAGGGGTGAAGACCGGTGACTGTGACAACACCGGTTGGGGGACCAATTGAAAGGTCTGTTGTGGTTGGGCAACCACTTGGGAGGTAGCGGGTCCCGGAAACTGACGTCTTTGTTGACGTTGCTGGGGTTTCGGTTTCTGAGGTTTCCTCTTAGGCTGAGGTCCATCGTCCTGAGAGGTTTTCCTTTTCCTGGACATGCCCCACTTGTGGAGAAGGTTCCTATTCTCCGTGGCGGCTCTGTCCGTTATTTCCTTGACAGGTCCGAAGGAAACAGGTGCTTTCCCCAGATGTTGGAGGAAATCAGCCTCCGGGGTTCGTGTTTCACGGTGGCACCGACAAACACGAATTCACGACAGGCTCTACGAGCCTTTATGAAGTGGTACAAGTCCTTCATTACCGTCAGTAAGTGGGATTTGGCCAGTACCATGTAGTGATCGGGTACTGCTGTGTCACAGGCCATAACTTCAAGTTGGACTTGATGAGAAAGAGACGCTGCAAGCCTCTCCTTCGTGTCTTGTTCCCGGCGAAGGAGGTGATCATTGAGCTTAGGGAGGTCTTCATTAAACTGACGTCCGGCAACGTCAGGATCGAGCCTACCCACAACGAAAGTATGTTGGACATCTTTCCATTGTCTAGTGTCAGGGGGCGTTACGATGGAGAAGGGTCTGCACTCCTCCAGTGCAGGGCAGGGTTTCCCTTCTTCCGCCGCCTTAAGGCATGCAGCCAAGGCCTTTTCCAAAAATGGAAGAATCGCAGTGTCGGGAGCGACATAAGTAGGATGCTTCTTGCTCAAGGCAGGAAGCTTAGAGCAGGTAAAGCCCCTGCTCTTAAATGCGGAGGCTAGCATAGCCTGGGCCTTTGCGAGATCGAACACTATCTCTTCCTTAGGTTCGGTCTCCTCCTTCGAGGCAGGTTCAGAACGAAGCCGGACGTAACAGTCCGGGTAGGCCTCGAAGCTTGGGAAGAATTCCACATCTTCCAACGGGACCGTGCCGATTTTGTCACTAACAAAGATCCTGCCGGTCGCAATAACCATATGCTCTGCATACCTCCACGGGTTGGCATGAGAGCAAGCTGGGAGATCCTTAACCGAGATCTTCTTCGGTTCTCTGGATCCAATCATAGACCTGATGGACTCCTGGTTCTCCTTCAGTCTGTCGTCCATGACAGCTCTAATCAGTCGGATCAGTTCTTGTGTAGAGGAAGAAGGATCCGGGGTCGAGGAGGTAGACGGAATGGACACATCCGTCGGTGTAGGAGTAGGGCGGAGGGATGGACGAGGGAGTAGCTCCAATCTCCGACTCGGTGTATTCCACCTTGTCTTCGTCCTCTTCGGCTCCTTGAGCCATAAGCGTCTTCTCCGTGTCTTCCGAGACGTCAGAGATCTGTTCATCCTCTTCGGAATCTAGGCGACACTCGTGCATGGACTGAGCCATGACCACATCAGGTTCCACCGTAATTTGGACAGTGGGGATTGCTTCCTTTGGAACCACTGAATCAGGGGAGGCCTTAGGGAACAGCAGGGACCTCAGTTCTTCGGTGGCCAGGTACGGTCCAGTGGCATTCCTCTGAAAACCACGCACCCACTTGCGCAGTTTCTCACGAGCAATGTCTCTAACCTCCGCTGAGGGAGGGTTATGGAAGGCCTCAACTAGGTAGGCCTGGCAGACCGTACAATCCAGTGGATTCCAGAACTTCCAATCCCCTCTCTTGTCTGAGCAAGGGGCGTGAGTCCTGCACGCCGTATGTCCGTAAAACTGGGAGCGTTTCACGGCACAGTATGCGAAATCGCACTTCATCTGCTCCTCCTGTGGAAGAAAGAGAAAATGAGTATGGGGGAGTCATAGGAATGGCTCTTAAAATAAGTTAATATTAATCATTAATTTTAACTTATATAAGGTGTGATGCATAGAGAGTGAAACAGTAAAGGAGAACACGCTCCATGCATCTCGCCCGGCTGGTTACCATAGGCTTGGTCCTGGGATAATCCAAATGACCGAGATCATTGGATATAGTTTCCTAGGATTCCCATTATATTGGAACTCCATGGAAAGCCAAGGACAAGGTTGGGATCGAATTCATTCGGTTCCCAGATAAGAGCCAGAAGGTCTCATTAAGGGTAACTGCTTCTGGCAACCAGCCGTGCTAAGATGCACATAGCATGCTGGAAATAGAAGAATGCAAAGAGACAGCATGATCACTAATAGAGCAGTACTAGGTACTGATCTTAGAAGCAAAGCAGCTTATCTATTTGCCAGGTAGGGCTATCTTAGTTTTATGATAGCTACAGAGAGGGGGTGCAAGTATTCTTGACGCCTCCGGGGTATCCGGCAAGCCGCCGGCACGCCGGAGCTCGCTCCAGCATAGATTCTGGCATTAGAACAGACAATTTTCAAAAGTCAGTTAGATACCAGGATGGCGGCCGCCGGCACAACGGCGGCACGCCGGCAGGGAGCGGCGGCTCCGGCAGCCGGAGGATGCCGGATTGGTGACTGGGGTAAGGATGGTACAGGTAGTATCGGGTTGCCGGCAGTATATGCCGGCACTCCGGAGATCGACCGGCAAGCGGACGATTAGATAGGAGTAGGAGAGCCGCCGGTAGTAGCCGGCGGCAGCCGGCAGTCCCTCGGAACACGGGGGGCTGGCGGCAAGGGAGGGAAGTCACCAAGAGGCAGGTATTGCCGGCATAAGAGGCGGCAAGAGACCGGCACCCAGATAGATAGAGAGACAGGGGGAGGGGGGGAAGGATGCAGGAAGTACCTTCAGGGTTCCAGACATCCCTCCCCCTCCCTGAGGGGGTGTACCCATGATAGAGACAGGCTCTATCATCCATATGCAGGGGTCACTAGGGACCGGGAGCAGGTAGCCCAAGGGAGGACTAGGGAACACCCAAGATGGGGGGGGGGGGAGGACTCCCTTATGCAGAGCTACACTAGGAACTAACCTTATAGGACACTATGAAGGTATATGTACCAGAGCGGACTGCACAAGGAAGCTCGGGTAGCCCTACTCATCCACCCTAAGGAGGAGTTGTAGGACAGGGGACAGATGAGTATAAACTAACCTAAGCATAGGCTAGGCTATACAAGAGATAGGTGGGGAGGGAGAAGAGAGGGGTCTTCCCAGGAAGGGTTTCTGTACCAGAGCGGCCACAAAGGGAAGGGAGGACACTCCCTAACCTAAGATTAGGCTGATCGGCTAAAACGGTGCAAGAGTACAGTTTCAGCATGGAACAGAGAAACCTTCCTAACCCGACCTAGATCAGGGCTAAAAGTTCCTAGCTATGAAGACTAAATAAACTAATGTATTCGATTAGTATATAAAGCCGGAAGCGTTGTTGTGGCTAACTAAATAAGACATGCAAAACAACAACGACGCCATAAAATGGCGTGTCCGGTAGAGGCACAGCTCTGCCACAAAACATCAATTATTTCGCAAAATAATATTTACTTTACGGCCAGAGCTTAATTAAACAATACTGGAACCTTGTACTCAACTTTCCAGAAGAAGGCGAGGCTGAAGGTAACGACATAGCGAAGATGCAAAACGATAAAGTTCACACAAGGGAAAATCCATCTCAGTAGGGCAGCTACTAAACAAAGGATAAAGACGCTCGTGACGTCATTAGAGCAATGGCGTCCGTTTGTTTACGTCTCGAGTATCAGTAGTAGCCACGAGTGAGATTAGCTGTGGAACGGCTCCCAGCTATTCTCAGCCCTTACACACCGAAGCGTTAACTCTGTTCGGGGTGGAGATAGCTATGTGGCACGACCAGACATGCGTGTCCCCTGTTGTATTACGATGTCTTAAAGGGAAACCTTTGAGATACTCGCTCCAGAAGTTAGAATTCTGTGATAACCTGTGGTTAAATTCTCTGGGAATATCTTAGTAGTTTTATACCCAAGGAAGCTACCAAACAGGAACCTTCCATCAGGACGCCATGGCTTGAGCCCAAAAATATATATTATATATATATATATATATATATAATATATATATATATATTTTGAAATGAGTGAATAACAGGTTATAAGAGTAGCTGGAGGATTTATAAAAGCTTTAATTTATAAAGACAATAAAAATATGAAAAGTTTTAACAATAACAAAAATAGATGTACAGCAAATTTCAGTTTCTACTTTTTTCAGCTATTAATGTGGTAGGGGTGGAGAGGAGCTGGAACGGAACACCTGAGATAGCCAATGGATTACTTTTGTAATAAATATATGATGATATTAAAAGCCTTAATTTTTTATTGCTATTTCATTTATTTTATTATTACAGGACTCAGTATTCTCAGGAAATGATGGCTCAATTGATACCAGCAATTGCTTCAAAGTGCCTACCACCTCTTGATCGGTTAGGAGTTTTTGATGATCTTTTCTCCATGGTAAGTACCTGAAAATAAAAAGCAAAGGGTGACCACGAATGACATGTGTGAAAATTGATTACTATCATATTCCTAAAGGATTTTGTTGTTACATTATTATTATCATTTTGTCACGTGAGATATGTATATTCTCAATTAATAGTAAAGTTAAAGTCAGGTAATAAGAATAACTTAAAATTTTTAATGAGATTCTATTTACGGTAATCAGTATTAATGTTCTCTTGTACAATTGCTACATAGGCTTTGCACATTCCTACAATATGCCCAAGAGAATCTCCAAGTGTCATATGTGAGAATTACTTGACAGTAAAATTGGATATCTGTTTTGAAGATAAAACATTTCATTATTTTATGTTATTATTTCAGGTACAAGCAGGTCATACTAAAACAGTGGAAATTTTAAGATTGTTACAAGCATTTGAAGATGAAGTAGATTACACAGTTTGGTCAGCAGTTCACAACTGTGTGGCACGTCTTAATCAGCTACTTTCCCACACAGACTTTCATTCTTCCTTTGCTGCTTTTGTCAGAAAGCTTTTCTCCAAGATTGGACAGAAGCTTGGTTGGGAAGCCAAACCTGGAGAAAGTAAGTATTGAATATAATTTGAGGGTTAACTCCCTGTCTTGCTCTGTACTGTTCATTAATCCAACTCTTAAACCTTTAATAACTTTTATTGTAGATGGTAAATAGCCTGTGATTTCAATACAACCGCATTAAACATGTATATAATACTTTGTTATGTATGTTCCCAGGCCCATAAGTTTTTTCAAATAAAAGGCAGTATATTGCAGTGACACCTTGATTTACATGTACTGTATGTATAATTTCTTTAACAAACTTTTTATTGAACCTAGTGTGTTCTTCCCCAGGTACAGTATTTATTTGTTGCAGACTAAATTCGCCAGTGCTTATTCCATGCATTTTCCCTTAAAGCTTATTTCTTCCTACATGAAGCATAAATGGCTGTGTAAACTTTTAACATGATAAACATAGTTTTGTGATAGGTAGGCCCCAGCCACCTGATAGGTGGAGTAACCGTTTCTTTGAATTCAGCCCACCTAGCAGTATTGACGTACTTCTCCGCATCCTCATCTGGCTGTTTTAATCTTTTGTTGTTCCGTCACTAATACAAACCAATGCTATTTATAAGGGATATTACTTTCGGGGAAGCTGAAAGACAAGCCATAGGACATTTAGTGAGGGTTAATCATTCACCCGCTATTTAGCAGGGGGGGGGGGTTAGTTTGCTACCCTACTCACTTACACCTGGGCTGAGTAACCACTTTTTGCTTTTGGGTTAGTGGAGAATGGATTTTGCCGCTCTCCCCCTCTCCAATTGACTTGCCATTACTGACTTAATTGTTTTTTTTTTTTTTTTTCTTTTCTTTTTTTTTCACTGTCTGTGTGTGTGCTCTCTGGTTGGTTCTCCTTGTGCGGACTTCTCCGGAACCTGACGACCGCTCCTGCGGGACTTTCATGTCCTCCTTTGGTTACGGATCCACATTCACTTTGTCCGTCTTGCCGAGGATGGAGTTGTGACCATGAAAACACCTGCCCTGAATGCTAAGAGTTGTCTGCCTCCCAGTGGGAGAAGTTTGGGCGCCGGCATAAGAAGAAGTCCAAAAGAGAAAATTTGCTCGGAGTCTTCCTCAAAATCGAAGAAACATAGAAATTCTTTGACCCCAGACTTTTTCCTAAAGCTCCTGTGCGATCGGTCTCCCCTGGGGAACGATCGAGTAGAAGTGCAAACCAGTTAACACCAGGTCAACCTCGGTGTTCGAAGAATGGGATTGCTTCCCCTACTGTAGAGAACCCCCCCCCCCCTTCTGTTTCAGGTGCGGCCGTCACTTGACTTGACTGGTCCGCCGTCAATAAAGGCTCTGCTAGAACTCTTTCAACTCAGTGCTGAGAGTGTTATCCTAGGCATACAAACCTGACTATGAATGAAATTGCCAACCTCAACTATCCCTCTGACTCTGAATCATAGGCCTAAGAACTAAATTGACTAATCTGAGAAAAGCGGTCGAGAGGGCTTCTCCCTTGCTCCAATTGTTGTTAACCAAATATCTTGATAATGATTCAATATCCGTTCAAGCACCGCTGAAGATTTACCCTTCATTTTAAAGAACTGTGGTGTTTATAGCTATAAAAATACAAATTACTTTTGAAATTTATTTCATTAAAAAATAATTACATCTCATGACTAGCAACTCAGGTGGTGGTATGAAAAATTAGAAGATATTTGTTGTTCTGAAACACAAAAGGCTTTGTAGTAGTGTTTTCCACAAGTCAAGGTTGGCTAGTTAAATTGATTTCTTAGTACTGCATTTAAATGTTTAGTTATGGTAGTCTGTTAACTGTAATTAGGGAATTAATAGATCTATTTGATGTCAGCTAGCATTGCGTAATCTTTTTTAGAACACCTTTACACATTGTAATAATCTTTAGTTATTTATTTGATGTTAGCTATTACTTTTTTATCTATTTTCAGAACACCTTGACACATTGTTAAGATCTTTAGTCTTGGGCCAGTTAGGTCTGTATGGTGATGATGAAGTTGTAACTGAAGCAAAGAAAAGGCTTGCAGCTCATGTTGCTAGCAGCAGTACACTTCCAGCAGACCTTCGATCTCCAGTTTATAAGACCGTGGTTTCACAGGCGGATGAAAAAACTTATGACCAAATGCTCAAGGTTTGTATATAAGATTAGTTATTGTTGGTCGTTAAAAGACTTCAGCTACTTTTTAAGTAGCCTAATTCTCATGGCTATAGCTTTTGTTGCATGTTTACAGTGAATATGTATTCTAAGTACCGTACGCAGTAAATTTCTATGTATTTAGTGTGAAAATATGAAAAAGTCCAAAGCAATTGAAATTCAAGTAGATTAAAAAATAAGCGAAGTGATTATCAATAACTTTAAAGGATTAAACGTGGCACCCCTTTCTCTAGTTCCTGTTTTCTCCCTACAAATTACCAATTGTGCAGGGACACAGTCATAAGAACAACAATTATTGTAGAAACTTGAGTCATCCATATTGAAAACACTTTATCATTAAGAGTTATATTACAGAATGTAATAGTGTCAGTTTTTTTCCCTTAATTATCCTAGAAATTAAACAAAATTGTGTTTTAAATATTTAACTTAGCCGGTGAATATATAATAGCTGCTGCTCCAGCGGCTCGACAGAAAACACACACAAAAACTCGCGAGCGATCGCTATGAAGGTTGCGGGTGTGCCCACCAGCGCCAACTATCGGCCAGATACCGCATATACATGTAAACAGACCCAATTTTTTCTCTGTCGGCCTTAATTATTATTATTATTATTATTACTATCCAAGCTACAACCCTAATTGGAAAAGCAAGATGCTATAAGCCCAGGGGCTCCAATAGGGAAAAATAGCCCAGTGAGGAAAGGAAATAAGGAAATAAATAACTGAAGAGAACAAATTAACAATAAATCATTCTAAAAAAAGTAATGTCAAAAGAGATATATCATATATAAACTATTAACAACGTCAACAACAAAAATGTCATATATAAACTATAAAAAGACTCATGTCCGTCTGGTCAACAAAAAAGCATTTGCTCCAACTTTGAACTTTTGAAGTTCTACTGATTCAACAACCCGATTAGGAAGATCATTCCACAACTTGGTAACAGCTGGAATAAAACTTCTAGAGTACTGCGTAGTATTGAGTCTTATGATGGAGAAGGCCTGGCTATTAGAATTAACTGCCTGCCTAGTATTACGAACAGGATAGAATTGTCCAGGGAGATCTGAATGTAAAGGATGGTCAGAGTTATGAAAAATCTTATGCAACATGCATAATGAACTAATTGATCGACGGTGCCAGAGATTAATATCTAGATCAAGAATAAGAAATTTAATAGACCGTAAGTTTCTGTCCAACAAATTAAGATGAGAATCAGCAGCTGAAGACCAGACAGGAGAACAATACTCAAAACAAGGTAGAATAAAAGAATTAAAACACTTCTTCAGAATAGATTGATCACCGAATATCTTAAAAGACTTTCTCAATAAGCCAATTTTTTGTGCAATTGAAGAAGACACAGACCTTATATGTTTCTCAAAAGTAAATTTGCTGTCAAGAATCACGCCTAAAATTTTGAAAGAGTCATACAAATTTAAAGAAACATTATCAATACTGAGATCCGGATGTTGAGGAGCCACCGTCCTTGACCTACTTACAATCATACTTTGAGTTTTGTTAGGATTCAACTTCATACCCCATAATTTGCACCATGCACTAATTTTAGCTAAATCTCTATTAAGGGATTCACCAACCCCAGATCTACATTCAGGGGATGGAATTGATGCAAAGAGAGTAGCATCATCTGCATATGCAACAAGCTTATTTTCTAGGCCAAACCACATGTCATGTGTATATAGTATGAAAAGTAATGGGCCAAGAACACTACCCTGTGGAACACCGGATATCACATTCCTATACTCACTATGGTGCCCATCAACAACAACTCTTTGAGATCTACTACTTAAAAAATCAATAATAATGCTAAGAAACGACCCACCCACTCCCAACTGTTTCAGTTTGAAAACAAGGGCCTCATGATTAACACGGTCAAAGGCAGCACTAAAATCAAGGCCAATCATACGAACTTCCCAACCACAATCAAGGGATTTCTGTACTGCATTGGAGATTGTAAGAAGGGCATCACATGCTCCAAGGCCTTTCCGAAAACCAAATTGCAAACTAGGGAATAGATGATTACCTTCAGCAAACCTATTAAGACGTTTTGCCAGAAGACGTTCAAAAACTTTAGATAATATGGGAGTTATGGAAATTGGGCGGTAATCAGTGGGACTTGAGCTACCACAAACACATTTACATAGAGGAGTAACATTACCAATTCTCCAACAAGTGCTAAAAGCTCCTCTTCTTGCTAACTTGCGTAAAATAACAGATAACTTTGGAGCTAAGAAATCTGCTGTCTTTATAAAAAACAAAGGAAAAATACCATTTGGGTCTACACCTCCATAAGCATCAAGGTCCATCAACAGAGCTTTAATCTCACGAGATCGAAAAGCTAAACTAGTTAGTTTAGCCTCAGGAAAACAGGAATGAGGAAGTTCAAGTTTTTCATTACTCTGTTTACTGTCAAAAACATCAGCCAAAAGGGTTGCCTTTTCCTTTGGACAGTGAGTGACTGAGCCATCTGGTTTAAGTAAAGGAGGAACTGTTGCATCTACACCAAAGAGTGCAGATTTAAGGGTAGACCACCATTTATGTTCCTGAGTTGTACCAGAGAGGGTTTCTTTTATGATTAAATTGTACTCCTTTTCAGTTGAGGCATAAACTCTCTGAGCAAAAGCTCGAAGCTGAGTATAGTTGTTCCAGGTCAAATCTGATCTGTTACCCTTCCAAAGGTGATAGGCCTCCTGCTTCTCCGAATAAGCACGTCTACAATCATCATTGAACCACGGTTTGTCCTTCATTCGGTACCTTAGCACACGAGAAGGGATACGCCTATCAATTATGTTGACTAGATTCTCATTCAAAGGGACAACAGGATCTACACTATTATATAATTGTGACCAATTCAAGCACAAAAGATCATGCAAAATCCCATTCCAGTCTGCTTGGGATTTCATATAAATTTTACAAGAATATGATATATCAGGGACAGGCTGCTCAGTCTTCACTAATAATGAAATCAAGGCATGATCAGAAGTCCCGACTGGAGAACCAACCTTACTAGTTATAACGCCAGGGGAGTCAGTGTATACGAGGTCCAAGCAATTACCAGACCTGTGAGTAGCTTCATTTATGATTTGCTCACAGCCTGATTCTGAGGCAAAGTCTAAAGCTCTTAAGCCATGGCGATCGGTAGGAGAGATAGAACTCAACCACTCCCTATGGTGAGCATTAAAATCACCAACAAAGACAAACGAAGCCTTTCTATCATCTTCTTGTATCTTAGCCATAATGGTAAGAAGACAATCAAAGATAGAATCATCCATGTCTGGATTACGGTAGATTGAACACAAATAAAAGTTGTTATGCCTGCCACAAACTTTTATTACCTGAATCTCATGACAACCACATTGATAGCAGGACTTATGAGAAGCAGGGTACTCGGTCCTAATATACACCGCCATTCCCCTGGCCCTAGGAATGGAATCACGTTTCAGCATTATTGGCTTCTTAAAACCAGTTATAAGGAGCTCAGATGAGTGCCTCATATTAGAAACCAAAGTTTCTGAGCACAAAAGAATATCATACTGTCTGGACGCAACTGTAAGGTCTCGGATATTTGCATGAAGACCACGAATATTGCAATACAGAAGACGACATTGACGAAATCTAGGACGTACTGGTCCCGGATTTTGCTCAATGTCTCCAGACAGCATAAGAATTAATAGAAATAAAAAAGAGACATCATACTTAAAAACTAGATTAACAAGAATTAAAACAAAAACAATATGTACAGAATAATAATAAAAGTGATTGATGATATCCATAGACTATAGTAAAAAGTCGGAAAAACTGGTCAACATGGAGGAGCCGATACACCATGCAAGGCTAAATACCCTCCAGGATAGCCACTTCAACTGAAGGGAGGACAGTAAGGATGGTTTTAAGAAGAAAAAATCAGAAAAAGGAAAAGACAACCTCTTGATAAACCACCAGGCATCCATGGCCCTTCTATTAAGCCTGCCCAACACACCATTTCAAAAAAACAAGAGGAAGAAAAAAAAAATAAGATAGAATAGTGTGCCCGAGTGTACCCTCAAGCAAGAGAACTCTAACCCAAGACAGTGGAAGACCATGGTACAGAGGCTATGGCACTACCCAAGACTAGAGGACAATGGTTTAATTTTGGAGTGTCCTTCTCCTAGAAGAGCTGCTTACCATAGCTAAAGAGTCTCTTCTACCCTTACCAAGAGGAAAGTACACTGAACAAATTGCAGTGCAGTAAATTAACCCCTTGGTGAAGAAGTGTTAAGTATCTCATTGTTGTCAGATGTATGAGGAAAGACGAGAATATGTAAAGAATAGGCCAGACTATTCCGTGTAAGTGTAGGCAAAGAAAAAATAAGCCATGACTAGAGAGAGGGGTCCAATGCAATACTGTCTGGCCAGTCAAAGGATCCAATACCTCTCTAGTGGTAGTATCTCAACGGGCGGCTGGTGCCCTGGCCAACCTACGACAAGACGTATCAATACTCGCTGTATAACCTGGAGTTTTCTCAACATATTTGGTGAAGTACTTCCTTTTGGTTTGAGCTTTCGCAGTGCAGGTGTTTTATCTTCAACTTAAATCTTGAACTCGTTTTTGGATAGATTTAATTTTTGATGACTTTGGATTGTTTTTTGGACTTTCTTTGACTTTTAAATGGCCGACCCTTCCCTTAGTACGGAAATGTGTTTTAGGCTTTTAGCAATTATCTTATCACGTTATAAATTAATTATAGATTTTCCTCTATATATTTTATATCTCAACCGCCTTTATTAGGCCTCTTCGATTAGCTTTCCATTTATAATAAACATCAAGATAAATTTTAATTATTTGTTTATTTGCGACCTTTCCTGAGAGTAGGCGGTCCTAACTTGGAAACCGAAGTTAAACAACGTTGAGCCCTTTCAATCGTAAATAACTTTTACAGAGCAAATGATTTAAAACTTATTAAATGAATATTTTTTAGAGAGAGTATCACGGTTTCACTTTGCAGAAAGAGTAAATCGATTCTGACGTTTTGTTCATTCTTCTTTCAAAGCTTAAATGTTTTAAATACTATTTTAAAGGATCTTTTTAATTGAAAATCCTTTCAGTTTTTTCCTTTGGTCAAATAACCTGTTTATTGACGAAAGGTAAGTGGGCTCTTCTCTTCGGTGTGAAATCAAGAGGGAGAGAGAGAGAGGAGAGAGAACGTTCCGATCTTTATTCTCGTCCCAAGCGAGTAACGTTGTTCTCGAGTCAGTTTTTTACTCTCGTCCCTAGTCTCTGTACGGGGAGAAAGGATAAAACGTTTTTAGTTTTTATTCTTGTCCCAAGGCACTGTACGGTGAGAGATTGAAAACGTAGTTTTGAATGAACTAGTGTTTAGTCTCCTTCCCAGCCACTGATCTTTTTATCTTAAAATATGTTTACTGTTTTTTGCTTGTATTAATGTGCTTACATTATACGACTGATTTCGCAATTATAACCTTTTGATAAGGGTAGACTTGCGTGCTTCAGGTAGAAATCAGTTTTATTCATACCTAATGTGAATTGTTAAAAAATTCGATTTCAGTGAAATAAGTGCAAAACAGAAAATCGTAGTGATAAAGTGATAATTGCGCAAAGTGTTATCAGTGTTGCGACCGAGGGTTCGTCTGTTCGTGCCTGTCGTTCGCCTAGTCCGAGACCTCTTGCAAGCTCCCAAGCCCAGGGGAGAAGTAATGTCGTACGACTTATGGGTTCGAGAGGACTTGATCAGCGAACAGACGTTCCCTCTATGGTTTCAGGCGTGTCTCATCAACACCGCCCCTACCATAAGACGAGCGAGACGATTTTCTCCTCGTCATCCGAAGGCTTTTCGCATAAGAAACCGTGGAACAAGGTTTCGAGGCCCTTTAAGCGAAAATCAGTCCTTTCAGGACAGGTCCAGCGTCCTGGTTTTAACTATTAGGACAGCTCTGACCCTATGCAGTCATCGGAAGACTGCTCGCCGCCTAAACAAAAGCGTAACACAGGCTCCGAGAGTCTTTTTGTAGGCAAGGTTTTGCAGTCACAGACGTTACCCTCGTCTATTACCGCAACCATTCCCGTTGATCCTAAATGGGTTGTACGGCAAGACATGCAGAATAAGCTTGCCTCTCTTATGGAGGACTATTCTGCTGAGCAGGTTCACGATGATCCTCGCCGCTTAGCTGATCGAGATCCTGGCCGTCAGCCGCCCAAACGAACCTTTGCTCCTCCTGTTGACGTTGACGTTACAAAGTCACGTCAGTCACGTTTTGTAGAGCCTCACTCGATGCAGTCCAGTGTTGACTTTCAGCCGCTTGTGGACGTTCAGCCGCTGCCGCATGCTCTTGTTGACGTTCAGGACGTTCGCCAACCAGCGAAGTTGACTTGTTTTGACGTTGAGCGTCAAGCACCGCAGTCAAGAGTTGTTTTGACTGCTCAGTCTAGGCAGTCAAGGCAGTCTCGAGTTGACGTCGAGCGTCCTCCCGCACCTGTTGGTTGTTGCTGGTCAGTCCTTTAAGCAGTTACATGACATAGCGTCCTTGACTGCTACTGTTGCTCCTTTGCGTGTGGACTCTGCTTGTCAAGCATTTCCACCACGGCAGGTCTCTCCTTGCTTGAGACTCGGCTATTGTCGGACAAGGTTCCTTCAGATGAGGAAGTTGCTGTTCCCCCTCCTACTGATATTCCCTTGAGGACTCTGTCAGACGGAGAGGAGCCTAAAGCTTCTCAGCCTCTATGGACTTTAAATAAATCATGCTGATTTTTAAGGATCTTTGTCCGGATCTTTTTGTAACTGCTGCTCCTTGTTCGCCTAAACGTCAGAGTTTACACTAGGCCTAGCTACTTCGAAGCCGTTGTTTTATAAGCTAGTGCTCTCTCTCTTCTAGGAGAGCTTTACGTTTGCTAGGCGACTGGTTTATCACCAGGAGGAGTTTGGGGGAGACAGCCTTTGCTTTCCCTACTTTTAAGCTGGCTTATAGAGCGAGAGTCTGATATGACACGGGAGAAGTTCTCGGCTTGGGAGTTCCTGCCTCTGCCCAGATAGACTTCTCAAACCTCATAGACTCTCCCTGGCGCCTGGCCATGAGACGCTCCAAGATTTTATGGTCGACTTCAGAGCTAGACCATCTCCTGTTAGGAGTTTTTTCGAGCGTTTGAAGTTTTGCTGTACAATTATGTCATGCATAAACAAGGCTTTCAGGGATGGCTCCAATGATCTGACAGCCACGTTCTCTGCAGGAACAAGTCCCTCAGGGATGGCTCCAATGATCTGGCAGCCATGTTCACTGCAGGAGTACGTAAGAGGCAAGTGCGCTCAATGTGTTCATTGTCAAGACAAACTTCACGATGAAGTCTACCAGGCTGTCTTGACAGCATTAATGGAAGGCGACTGGATGGTCTCTCTCGACCTTCAGGAGGCATACTTCCACATTCCTATACACCCGGATTCCCAACCGTTTCTGAGGTTTGTTTACAGGAATGTGGGGTACCAGTTTCGAGCCCTGTGCTTTGGCCTCAGTCCTGCTCCTCTCGTGTTTACGAGGCTCATGAGGAATGTGGCAAAATCCCTCCATCTATCGGGGATCCGAGCCTCCCTGTACTTGGACGACTGGCTTCTCAGAGCATCGTCCAGTCTTTGCTGTCTGCAGGATCTACATTGGACGTTGAGTCTGGCCAGGGAGTTGGGACTTTTGGTCAACCTAAAAGACCCAACTGATCCCATCCCAGATTATTATATATTTGGGGATGGAGATTCGCAGTCCAGTTTTTTCGGGCTTTTCCGTCTGCCACCGAATAGAACAAGCCCTGCTCGAAGTCCAACTAATGCTGAAAAGAAAACGTTTGTTCAGTCAGGAGTTGGAACAGTCTCGTAGGGACTCTCTCATCCCTGGAGCAGTTTGTCTCACTAGGGAGACTACACCTTCTGCCTCTCCGGTTCCATCTAGCCTCTCACTGGAACTAGGACAAGACGTTAGAGACGGTATCATTCCCAGTCTCCGAACCAGTAAAGGCATGCCTGAAATGGTGGGACAGCAATATCAGTCTGAGAGAGGGACTATCCCTAGCAGTCAAGAACCCAAACCACGTGTTGTTCTCAGAGGCGTCGGATATGGGTTGGGGTGCGACCCTGGACGCTCGGGAATGCTCGGGTCTGTGGACCTCAAGTCAGAAGAGCATGCACATCAACGGCAAGGAGCTATTAGCAGTCCACTTGGCCTTGATGATATTCAAAAGCTTCTTCGAAACTAAGTGGTAGAGGTCAACTCAGACAACACCACAGCTTTGGCGTACATCTCCAAGCAAGGAGGCACACACTCCTTCACGCTGCTCGAGATCGCAAGGGACCTTCTCTTATGGTCAAGAAATCGAGGCATCTCCCTGTTGACGAGATTCATCCAGGGGGACTTGAACGTCTTGGCAGACTGTCTCAGTCGGAGGGGTCAGGTGATACCCACGGAATGGACCCTCCACAAGGACGTGGGCAAGAGTCTTTGGGCTACTTGGGGTCAACCCACCATAGACCTCTTTGCCTCCTCGTTGACCAAAAGGTTACCAATCTATTGCTCTCCAGTCCTAGATACAGAAGCAATCCACATAGACGCGTTTCTACTGGATTGGTCTCTTCTGGACTTATATGCGTTCCCACCATTCAAGATAGTCAACAAGGTACTGCAGAAGTTCGCCTCTCACGAAGGGACAAGGTCGACGTTGGTTGCTACCCTCTGGCCCGCGAGAGAGTGGTTCACCGAGGTACTTCAATGGCTGGTAGACTTTCCAAGAAGTCTTCCTCTAAGGGTAGATCTGTTACGCCAGCCCCACGTAAAGAATGTCCATCAAAGCCTCCCCGCTCTTCGTCTGACTTCCTTCAGACTATCGAAAGACTCTCAAGAGCTCGAGGCTTTTCGAAGGAGGCAGCCAGTGCGATTGCAAGAGCGAGGAGAGCTTCTACCATTAGAGTATACCAGTCGAAGTGGGAAGTCTTTCGAGACTGGTGCAAGTCAGCATCTGTGTCCTCGTCCAGTACCTCTGTAGCCCAAATCGCAGATTTTCTTTTACATCTGAGAAAGGTTCGCTCCCTTTCAGCTCCCACGATTAAGGGCTACAGGAGCATGTTGGCTTCGGTCTTTCGACATAGAGGCTTAGATCTTTCCAACAATAAAGATCTCCAAGATCTCCGTAAGTCTTTCGAGACCTCTAAGGAACGTCGTTTGGCAACTCCTGGATGGAATTAGACGTGGTCCTAAGGTTCCTCATGTCAGACAGGTTTGAGCCATTACATTCAGCCTCCCTGAAGGATCTCGCCCTCAAGACACTTTTCCTAGTGTGCTTGGCTTCGGCTAAAAGGGTCAGTGAACTTCATGCCTTCAGTAAGAACATTGGCTTTTCCACAGAAAAAGCCACTTGTTCACTTCAACTTGGTTTCCTGGCCAAAAATGAACTGCCTTCTCGTCCTTGGCCTAAATCTTTTGATATTCCTTGCTTATCAGAAATCGTAGGCAACAAACTGGAAAGAGTAATATGTCCTGTTAGAGCTCTTAAGTTCTATTTAGCTCGTACTAAGTCATTACGAGGTAAATCTGAGGCATTATGGTGCTCAGTTAAGAAACCATCATTGCCTATGTCAAAGAATGCTTTGTCATATTTTATCAGATTTTTAATACGAGAAGCTCATTCTCACTTGAATGAGAAAGACCGATGTTTGCTTAAGGTTAAGACGCACGAAGTTAGAGCTATAGCAACCTCCGTGGCCTTCAAGCAAAATAAATCTCTGCAAAGTATTATGGACGCGACTTTTTGGAGAAGCAAGTCAGTGTTCGCGTCATTTTACTTAAAAGATGTCCAGACTCTTTACGAGGACTGCTACACACTGGGTCCATTCGTTGCAGCGAGTGCAGTAGTGGGTGAGGGTTCTACCACTACATTACCCTAATTCCAATATCCTTTTTAATCTGTCTCTTGAAATGTTTTTAATATTGTTTTTATGGGTTGTACGGAAGGCTAAGAAGCCTTTCGCATCCTGGTTGATTTGGCGGGTGGTCAAAGTCATTTTTTGAGAGCGCCCAGATTAGGGGTTTGATGAGGTCCTGTTGTATGGGTTGCAGCCCTTAATACTTCAGCTCCTGGGAATCTTTCAGCATCCTAAGAGGATCGCTGGGCTTCGTGAGGAAGACAGACTAATAAGGCAGAGTAATCGTCTAAGTCAACTGCCTTACCAGGTACCTTTATATATTTGGGTTTTGTTATGATATAACTGTCAAAAACTCTAAGCATATACGCTGTAAACTTAATTAACTCTGGTCTCTACCCACCACCATGGGTGTGAATCAGCTATTATATATTCACCGGCTAAGTTAAATATTTAAAAATGATATTTTAATTATAAAATAAATTTTTGAATATACTTACCCGGTGAATATATACTTCCTCCCCGATAGAGACCCAGCGGGATGAGAAAAATTGGGTCTGTTTACATGTATATGCGGTATCTGGCCGATAGTTGGCGCTGGTGGGCACACCCGCAACCTTCATAGCGATCGCTCGCGAGTTTTTGTGTGTGTTTTCTGTCGAGTCGCTGGAGCTGCAGCTATTATATATTCACCGGGTAAGTATATTCAAAAGTTTATTTTATAATTAAAATATCATTTTACATTAAAATGTAATAATTATCAAAATTTACAATATCAGAAGAAATATTGCATTTTCTTGTAAGGAACAAAGTTTATGGTTTATTGAGTTACTTTTACTAATTACCATGTAACTATGAAAGTAAGAGGAATTTTGGCAAAATGTTCTGTATACCCATTCTCCATTGCCATACAAAGCTCTGAATTTTTTAAGGATTTTGTGTTTTTCTTCCTATACGCCCATATATTAGCATTCCAGACGTCCCCCTTAATTCAATACTTCTCCATTCATTATCTCCTACTTCACATTTCTTAGTTCTCAGCCATGTAGTCTTCCAACTCTTCTAGTTCCTTGTGGAGCCCAGTTGAACGTGTGGTGAACTAATCTCTCTTGGGGAGTGCGAAAAGCATGCTCAAACCATCTCCATCTATCCCTCACCATGATCTCATCCACATATGGCACTTGAGTTATCTCTCTATAGTTTCATTTCTAATCCTGTCTTGTCATTTAACTCCCAATATTCTTCTGAGGGCTTTGGTCTCAAATCTACTCAATCTGTTGGGGATTGTTTCATTGTCATACCAAGACTCATGTCCACATAGTAACACAGATCTCACTAAACTAATATATAGCTGGATTTTTATAACAGGTATGAATTTATGCCTTCCAGTTTTCCAATTTCTTATGCCTTATGAATCACATCACATCATTAATGAAACTTCACTATCCAAAACACTGGAATCTGCCACCACATGCACAGAACTGCTTACTAACTGGATGTTAAGTTCTACTGATTCAACTACCCTATTAGGAAGACTACTCCACAACCTGGTCCCAGCTGGAATAAAACTTCTAGAATACAGTGTAGTATTGAGCCTCGTGATTGAGAAGGCATAACTATTAGAATTGACTGCATGCTTAGTGTTACGAAAAGGCTGGTTCTCTCTGGGAAGATCTGACTGTAAAGGCAGGTTAGAATTGTGAAAAATCTTATGCATCATGCATAATGAACTAATTGAACGATGGTGGAACATATTTATATCAAGATCCGGCATAAGAAATTTAATAGACAGTAAGTTCCTGTCCTACAAATTAAGACGAGAATCAGCTGCTGAAGACCAGACAGGAGAACAATATTTAAAACAAGGTAGAATGAAGGAATTAAAACATTTCAGAACTGATTGATCACCAAATATCTTGAATGTTTGATTTGGTAGTTTAAATTAATAGAGGTAACCAATTTTGTGATATTTTAAGATGCCTCTTTGTGTTTATAGACAGTAATTTGAAATCATATTAAAACATCTATTTATCGATTTCAGCTGTACCGCGAAGCAGACCTGCATGAAGAAAAGGATCGTATTTCCAGGTCATTAGGAGCCACACGCGATCCCAACCTCATTCAGAGGGTGTTGCAGTTTGCTATGTCTGTAAGTATAGTTAGCATAATGTTCAACAGGGTGTTCTCTAGATTTTAATTAGTTATTTTTGGGCCAGTATCTTCAAAATTCATACGTTGAAATTTAAGAAATGGTAATTTTTTTCATTAATAATGTTATTTGAATTAATATCATAAATGTGATTAGTAATGGGGCATGTAGAAAAATTAATTATCAAATAGGGGTTTATCTTTTAAAATTCTTTAGTGTAATGGTTTTCCTTGGGAATTAGGCTACTTCAAATAGAAAAAAACCTGTCAAAAAGTTAAAAATTTGGGTTAGGTTAAGTTTATTGTTAGGTGGTACGTGACTACTACTGTTAAAATTATTGTCCTGCGTAAGGATATGCAATTACATTTATAAGATTTTCAAGCTGGAGCTAAAAAAGGTTTTAGAAGAATCCTTTTATTCTATCACTAGAATTTGCCTTGAAATAAAGCATGAACTGAACTTTTCAGGCTGAAGTTAGGAATCAAGATACAGTGTTTGTCATCATCAGTGTTGCCATGACAGCTCCAGGACGATCAGCAGCCTGGGCTTTCTTTAAAAAGCATCATCAAGAACTAGTTGACAGATATGAGGTGAGATATTTTTGCCGTATAAGAGGGTGACAAGGTTGGCCGATAAATTTGATTGATCATATTGATACATGAGTTTTATCCAGAAAGTCTTTGTTATAGTTTTACATTATTTTTACAGCTTTAGCGTCAAAGAATATATTTTTTATTTTATAATATTAGTTAGATAATACAATATGAAAATTTTCTTTCACGCTATTACATATTCTGTAACCCTTGTGTAGTTATTTGTCTTTAAAGTAAATATGTTGGTATCCTTTTTATAAAACCAAATTTGTTCCTATATGTATACAAACCTGAGTTCTCTAAGTTAGGAATATTTTTTTAGTATGAGGTGCAGCAGTCAATGATGTAGTTAACGAGAGATGGTAAGCGAGGATGAGGATCCATCCTCCAGTTAAATGCTCTCGTGTTTTGGCCACAAATATGTGTACACTCGGCCCTCCTTTATTGCGGGTTCTTTGCGGTTTCAGTTTTACGTGACCGAGAAAAACGCAATACCTGTTAACTAAAAATTCTCATTCGCATTAAAATTCACGCTGCGCGATGATTTCAAATAGCCCGTGCTCCTTTCCACTGGGAGTGCTTCGCGCCACCACCTATCTCTCCACACAGCTGGTCCTACCTCTCTCTGTACAGCGTATATCCATTTACTGTGGTAAAAAATTACAGCTGTATTTGAAAAACAGATTTTGATTAAACTGGTGTTCCACATAAGTGTATCCATTAATAATGCATGTAATATTCACATTTTAGAATAGTTTTTATAATAAAAAACATAGCAAATCTTATGCATTGTTTACATTCAAATCAGCTGATCAACTTCGAGTATTGTGCCATCAACCTCAATTTTCAGATCAAATAACTCCCTTATTAATTTGTGTTCGAACCCGTACTTTGGTGACCCTGTGTTACAGCCAAGTGGCGTATCATGGGTTCCCAGGCTACCCTGCATTATTATTCTTAGCTAAGCTAGAACCCTTGTTGGAAAAGCAGTATGCTATAAGCCTAGTACCTCCAACTGAGAAGCGACGATTAATGTATATAAAATGTCTTGATACCAGTAACAATGTTAAAGTAGATATGTCATATATAAACTATGAAGAGAGACGCATGTCATCCTGTTCAACATAAAAATGTTGTCTGCAAGTTTGAACTTCTGAAGTGCCACCTATTCAAGTTCCTGATTAGGAACATCATTCCACAATCCCATCACAGCTGCAGCTGGCATTAAACTTTTAGAATACTGTGTAGTAATTGAGCCTTATGAAAAAATAATAGATCAAATGTGTTTCTCAAAGGTAAATTTGCTATCAAGAATTTCCTACAATTTTAAAAGTTGTACTTGAGAAACATATCAGTACAGAGACATGGATATTGAGGAGCAACTGTTCTCAACTTACTTACAATCATACTTTGGGTGTTAGTAGTGTTTAGTTTCATGCCCTAGGGGGTCCTCGGGTTACGACGGTCCCGACTTACACTGTTTCGTGGTTATGAACGCCCCCCCCCATAAAAATATAAAAAATAATATTAAGCGTTGTTCCGTTTTACATCGTTAGCGACGTAAACAATTGCAAACTAGTTTCTAGTGCGCTCTGTGGTGGTTGCAGGCGAGGAAGACAGCGTCTCTCTCTCTCTCTCTCTCTCTCTCTCTCATATGGTATGGTATGGTATGGTAGTGCATCTAAGAAAAGAAAGGCCTTCACCATGGAAGTGAAATTAGATATTATTTAGTGGTCTAAAAGCGGTGAAACGTCAACGAACATTGGCCGATCACTTGGCCTTAGTCGTTCGACCGTAGCTACTATTCATAAGGACAAAGAGCGCATCGTTGAACATGTGAAAGGATCTGCTCCTATGAAATCAACAGTGATAACCAAGCAGCGTAGTGGTTTAATTATTGAAGCGTCGTAACCCGAGGACCCCCTGTAATTTGCACCGTGCTCTAATTTTAGCTAGATCTCTATTAAGGGATTCAGGGGATGGAATTGAGGCAGAGAGAGTAGCATCATATGCAACAAGCTTGTTTTCTAGGCCAAACCACATGTTATGTAATATGAAAAGTAATGAGCCAAGAACACTACTCTGAGGAAAACCAGATATCACATTCTTATATTCACTCTAGTGTACTACACAAGGCCAATGCAATAGGTCGAGGCTGTGACCCCGTGTTACGTCCACAATCACCCCGGGGTTTTGACTTCGGTTCCCTAACTATTCTGGTAGCCAGGTATGAGAGGAGTGTACTGCTCCAAACAACTTTTATTTCCCTATTGATGGCAGAGCTTCAGCACTCTCCATCTACCCATTCTACCTGGAAATTGAACTCTGGCTCCTCCCTCAATCCATGATACTCCTGTATAGTAAGATGAGAAAATGGCACCACTTGGGGCTATTATAGCATGCTTGCATGCAGAGGGAAGAGTCTGCACTCCTTCACTCACTGATGTCGGCATTCTCAGACCTCCTTCAGTCCCCGATTACAGAACCATCCTATTGCAGAGGGGATGGGATAAATTACTGCCATCTGCTTTATCCTCTTCTCCGGCTGGGTACTTGAGATTCATCTGCCTCTAAAACACTGGACCATGGACTGGTGCCGACATAGACAGACAATCCCCAAGCCAGAGTGTTCCTTTGTGGACATCCATGTGTGCCATGCACTATGTCCACTTAGAATAAACAGTTAAAAAATACTTGGAAATGGGCGTTAAGTAGACCATTGTTAAACTGATAGCAACTATTTTTTTTCTAAATTATTTGGCATAATTGAGCACAGACTAAACAGCTTTCCTCAGATGACTTTCTTCAGTTAAGAGTAAACGAGTTTTCTTGAATTAAGAACATCTCAATAAGTCTTACTGTATTGAAGTGCTCAAGACGCTCAGTCTTCTGATACAAGTGAACAGTTTCAAAGTTAATCAAGGTACACAGAGAGAAGGCACACATAGGGAAATGATTATATTAAACAAAAAACTAATTTACATAAAGGAACGTTGAGCTGGTCACTGCCGACGTCATCCATAACTGACAAACTTCTTCTCCACACCTGTCTGGTTAGCTGATCATATTCTAACTTGATTGATGGGAGCTCTGAGAATCCCCCTGGCCTAGCAGTGGCAGATGATACAATCGCATCTCGCCATTTCACGTCCCCATCTGCCTCTCTCCTTGCGGTAATTATGTGTGGGGATACAGATGAGGTCAGACTGATTTGCTGATTTAACTGTTTAATGGCGTTTTTCAAGGCGGCACAGATTTGTTTGATACCTACGGGGGGAGGGGGGAACTCCTCTCAGTCTGAGCGGGGAAAGGCTACTACTCGGCCTTCAGGCCTAAAGGAGTTGACTTTTCCTCTGCGTCGGTATTGCCTACCTGCCCTTAGTCAGAAGTTAGACCTCCATGGAGCACGGTTCACGTCCTTCGGTCCCTAAAGGGTGCCCCCTATGACCCACAACGCCAAGCAGCAGATCTTCACCTGACCTTGAAGACAGGTTTCCTGCTCGCGTTGGCTTCGACCAAGAGAGTCTGTGAATTCCATGGTCCCTCTATGACATCTCATTCACGGTGATGGGGAAGGTCATGCTTGACTTCGTTCCTAGCAGTATTGTATCCCAGATTTGAACCCTTCGGATTGGAAGTCCTTTGTAGCGTGACAAATGATCCGGATCAACAATTACTATGCCAGGGAGGTACTTGAGGCGCTACCTCAAGAGAACCGCAGGAACCACCCCCACCCCCCGAGTGTGAGCACTCTTCATCAGCTCAATAAAGGTCAAGAAAAGGATCACCAAGAACATGTTCTCAGCTTGGATTCACAAGGTCAAAGACTAGACATTGAATCCTGATCTTTCTCAACAGAGGAGACCTAGAGCTTATAATGTTAGAGCCATGAGTATGTCTCTAGTATTTAAGCACTACAGTAATACCTCGGTACTCTACCATAATCCATTCGGGATCAGTGTACGACCACCGATTTGTTCGAGTACCGAAACCTTTTTTCCCATAAGAAATAATGGTATTTAGTTTTATACATTCCTACGCATTCCAAAATGCCCAAAATATTAATAAAACGTGTACCTAAACAACAATAATTATTTAAATGTATACGAAATTGGTCGGAAAATCCTATAAAACAATTTCAAACCATTTACTGTACCTTTGAGCAGCGGTTCAATGACATACAGGAATGGATGTGGAGAGGACGGAAGGGGGAGGTTACTGCTTGGCACTTTCTTCACCAATTCTTCATAAATATGAAGAGCTTTCTCACAAATGAAAGCTTCACTTATACTTTCCCTGGCCAACTGCTTTTCTTTAACCCACGAAGGATGACGGGCAGCGCCGCCAAAGGAGGACGACGGTTTATTGATATTTATAGAAAAAAGAAAAAAAACTGTAAATATATTATTTTTCACTCTAATATATAAGTATTTGGTATCATTGAAACCGCAAGAAGATGAGTTTTTTTTTAATAGGGCATTTATTGTTTAATGCATTGTTAATTACTTTGGATATAAAAAAAAAAATGTCTTTAGAAATCACAGTTGCAAAAAAATCAGTCACTTTGAAGCTGGATTATTGCAAAACTTATTATTCCTATTTGTTATAACAGCACTAATTTTGTAAAGAATGTAATTTTGAAAAAGTCCTAAAAAAAAAAAAAACAGAATATTCTATCCAGTAATAGGGTGGTAAAAAAAAATTAGATATCAATATATCAAATGACACTTTTTCACCATTTGGTAATGCGGATTTACAAAAATATTACAGCGTTCATAATTATCTCTTGGATGGCCTATCAGTATTTTGCTGATAGATAATATAAGCATTTAGAACTAAATCTAGAATTAATCTTCATTGTTCCTGTGAGTAATGTCTTCTGTGTTAGTAGGGCTTCTGCTAGAGGATGAAGCAAGAGGTTCAATGTCAAGATCGTCTTCATAAACATCGCTATTAGTAATATAATCATCATTATCATGCTCACTATGGCTGAAATCATCAGCACTTGTTTCTGAATCATAAAGATAATCAACATCTTTTATCCCGCCAACAGATAATAAAATCTCGATCGATAAGCCAAACGGCACCTACCCCCATCGCCAATGGCGCATGCTTAGCACACCTATAACCTCAAAGTATAAGATTTCTGGCAACTTTGCTTTGTAAACGATCACTGATTGGTTAAAGTAGCCTGTGACGTCAATAGAAGGTGGAGCTAAAGTCATACTTATGAGGGAGAAGGATGAAAAAAATGCATCCACAATATAGACGCTCACAAGTTGAGGGCAATTAATCCATCCATTATATGGACGGGTCATCCTTCGTGGGTTAATAAATATAAGGAGCAACTTTTCCATTTCCTCAATGACTTGTGGCCTTTGCTTACTAATTGCTGTCACTCCCTGTACAACATTAGCTTTCTTTATCACTTCCTCATTTTTCAAAAAGGTCAAAATGGTCGACTTCGCCATGCCATACTGTAAGGCTAAATCAGACTCTCGTATACCATTCTTGTACAGTGATACCTCGGTAGTCGAACGACTCTATACTCGAACAATTCGGAGTTCGACCAAAATTTTCGAGAAATTTTTGCTGCGGTGCTCGACCAAAAATTCGGTACTCGACCAGCCGAACACGTGACGACCGCATGGGCTTTGTGATGATCGCGCCATCTCGGCCACTCTCGCTTGTTCGGGAAGCATCAGTTCTCTCGAGAGCGTCACTCAGACAACGCGCGATCAGCATTCGTTGTGATTTAGTGATTTTCAGTGCTTTTAATTGCTTTTTTAGCTTTCATAATGAGTCCCAAGAAAGTAATGAGTGTTAAGGGGAAGGAGAAGAGGAAAACAGTGCGAACAACGATCGAGTTGAAGAAGGAAATTATAGCGAAATATGAGAATGGTGTACGAGTGTCCGATTTAGCGGTAGAATACGGAATGGCGAAGTCGACCATTTCTACGTTTTTAAAGCATAAAGAAATGATTAAGAAGGCGAATGTTGCAACGGGAGTTACGGCGGTAACTAAGCAAAGGCCACAAGTGATTGAGGAGATGGAAAAGTTGCTTTTAATATTTATTAAAGAAAAACAGTTGGCCGGGGAAAGTGTTAGTGAAGCGTTCATTTGTGAAAAAGCGTTGCATATCTATGAAGAATTAGTGAAGAAAAGTCCGAGTACCAGTGAAAGTGATTCATTTACATTTAAAGCGAGCAGGGGTTGGTTTGAAAAGTTTCGTAATAGAACAGGTATTCATCGTGTTACTAGGCATGGGGAGGCAGCTAGTTCGGATCAAATTGCAGCCGATAAATACGTGGGGGAATTCGATCGGTACATAAATGAACAAAATTTGATCGCACAACAAGTCTTTAATTGTGATGAGACTGGGTTATTTTGGAAGAAAATGCCAGCCAATACGTACATTACCAAGGACGAGACGAAGATGCCAGGTCACAAGCCAATGAAAGATAGGCTAACATTGTTGCTGTGTGCAAATGCAAGTGGCGATTGCAAGATCAAACCCTTGTTAGTGTACCACTCGGACAACCCCCGGGTGTTCAAACGAAATAATATTTGTAAAAGTGCACTACCAGTTATGTGGCGCTCGAACACTAAATCTTGGGTCACAAGACAATTCTTTACTGAGTGGATAAACGAAGTGTTTGCCCCCCAGGTTAAGGCTTACCTCATTGAAAAGAGCTTGCCAATGAAATGTCTTCTGGTTATGGACAATGCTCCTGCACATCCTCCAGGTCTCGAGGATGACTTGAAAGAAGAATACAGCTTTATCAAAATCAAATTCTTGCCCCCCAATACTACTCCCATACTCCAGCCCATGGACCAACAGGTCATTTCAAACTTCAAAAAACTCTATACCAAGGCCCTTTTCAGAAAGTGTTTTGAAGTGACCAGTGACACGAAGTTGACCCTAAAGGAATTCTGGAAGGAACACTTCAGCATCCTCAACTCTGTTAACATGATTGACCAAGCTTGGCGAGGTGTGACCTATAGGACATTGAACTCTGCCTGGCGTAAGCTGTGGCCATCATGTGTCACAGAGAGGGAGTTTGAAGGTTTCCAACCAGAGGCGGGTCCAAGCACTGCTACCCCTGTAATTTCTGATGACACTGATGTCGTTGAGGAAATTGTTGTCATGGGCAGGAGTTTGGGGCTTGAGGTCGACAAGGATGATATTGATGAGCTTGTAGAAAGCCATTCTACCGAGTTGACTGTGGAGGAATTGTTGCACCTGCAACAACAACAGCAGCAGGATCTGATTGTGGAGCAGGAATCTTCAGAAGAGGATGAGGTAAGGGAGGATGTTCCAAGTTCTCTCATCAATGAAATTTGTTCCAAGTGGGCAGATGTGCAGGCTTTTGCTGAAAAATACCACCCAGAAATTGCAGTAGCAAACCGGGCAGTGCATATGTTTAATGATAGTGTCATGTATCATTTTCGAAGAATACTGCAGAGGAGGAAGAAACAATTAACAATAGACCAGTTTTTCACAAAAGAAAAGAAAGCTGCTACATCAAAGCCTGTTTCTCCTCCAAAGAAGAGACAAAGAAGAGAAGAAACCCCTGAAATAGATCTGCCCACCCTTTCATTGGAGAGAGAAACAACTCCTGAAGGAGAACTACCCCGCCACATCATGGAAGGGGACTCTCCTTCCAAGCAGTAACCTCCCCCTTCCATCCTCTCCACATCCATCCCTGTATGCCATCGAACCGCTGCTCAAAGGTATGTTCACTACAGTACAGAAAATGGTTTAAAATTGTTTTATTTTAGTACAGTAAATGGTTTAAAATTGTTTTATAGGATTTTCTGACCAATTTCATACACATTTAGATAATTATTGTTGTTTAGGTACACGTTTTATTAATATTTTGGGCCTGTTCGAGTGCTTGGGAACGGAATAGAATATATACCATTATTTCTTATGGGGAAAAAAAATTCGGTACTCGAACAAATCGGAGGTCGAACACGGATCTCGAACGGATTATGGTCGAGTACCGAGGTATCACTGTATTTCGCAATAATTTTCTTCTTCAACTCGATTGTAGTTCTCACTGTTTTCCTCTTATCCTTCCCCTTATCACTAACTATCTTGGGGCCCATTATTATCGGCAAAAAAAGACAATAAAACGCACTAAATCACAATAAATTCTCAACTCGTTTTGTCGGACTGACGATCTTTCTTGAAATGATGCTACCCGACCAGGTGAGAGTAGCCGAGATGGCTGCTCATCTCACTCGGCCATGTGTTCGTCTGTGTTGGAGTTCCAATTCTTTGTTCGAACACTGCAGCAAAAATTACTAGAATTTTTTGGCCGAACTCCAATTTGTTCGAATTTAGAGTCGTTCGACTACCGAGGTATCACTGTACTTTGTGACGCAGGCCTTGCAAGCGGGTGTGTGGAAGTGTCAAACGACCTTCACCGCACACTTCCTACAAGACGTGACCCACAGGAACATGAAGACGTTCTCCATTGGCCCTTTAGTGGCTACACAATAAATGGTTTAAACACCTCAGGCTCCTGGATGGACAAGTAACAGATGGTGGAGGGCCAGAGTTTAACCAGGGTCAATTCAGGGATGAAAGATAAAGAATGATTGGCTCTTTCTTTCATCTTCCCCTCTTTTGGGGAACAGCGCCTACGGTACTCTGCAAAGCTGGCTGGCCTCCACTGTCTGCAAGTAAAACCATTTCCCTCGTGTAACCAGGGATAGAGATACATACTTGTAACGTCCCCATACCCCTTCGCACGGTGGGATTGGGTAACGTCTATGGTTGATTCAGAGTTATGTTTCTGAGAATTCTTACCTAGACTAGTCACACTCTGCTAGTATCACACAATCACAGATTGTTCAGGCCACTATTTAGCAAGATATCAGGGTTTCTCCCAGCTACATGAGCACATATGGGAAAACCCCTTGTCAAATACCAGCCAGTTGGTTTGGACTTCCACCCTCCTTGGGAGTGTCATCCCTATAAATAGTGAAATGGTTTGTAATTAGTGTCAGAAAAAATGACAAATTTGGAAGTAATTTTAATTTCCTAATGATACAAACCTTGAGCTATTTGAACAAATTGGCCCGCCATCACCTGTCCCGCGATAAGTCCTACCCGCAATAAAAAGTGACGAGACAAAACGGGCATGTGTGTGTGACCGGGGTATTCCTTTAGCTTCACCAAAAGTATAATCCCTGTACATGTAAAGAGCAAAGGTTTATATCATTAGGAAAACACAAATCACTTCCAAATTTGTCATTTTAGCTAGAAATTCTAGTGGTTTTGTCTTAATTCTGTTATCTGTTTTTTTTTATTCCCCCTTGCAAGTATGCATTTACAGATGCTAGTATGATTTTATACATTCTGTTTTTCCTGTTTTTGGAGTTTTCTAAAAGTTCCTACAGTATTAGCTTTGATCTCATTTCACCCACTTACAAAAATATTAGAAAACAATTAATATAAATCATTGTATGAGCTGAGCATTTTTATTTCCTATTCTGTTCATGTACCCCCATGATATTCACAGAGTTAATAATAATTTGTAAGCTTTATAAATTTTATTTGATTCATTATAACTATTAGTGGGTTAGTGTGATTTTTTTTTTTATTTTATTTTGATTCTTACAGGGTGGATATCTTGTTACACGTCTTATTAAATACATCACTGAAAATTTTGCAACTGAAGAAATGGCAGCAGAGGTTGAAGCCTTCTTCCGTGAGCACCAGATTCCTGGAACTGAGCGCACTGTCCAGCAGAGTTTAGAAACCATCCGCCTCAATTCTGCTTGGTTACAAAGAGATCAAGATGAAATAAAAAAATATCTTTTGGAATTATAAATTCAAAGCAGAAAGTCATAGTTTAGCAAAATGTGCTTGATTTTTTTAAAGAAGAAAACGTGTTTTTATTGAGGTGTCAGAGAAATTGTTGGAAATAGCTTATCAACAATTGATAAAAAGGGGGCATTACAGCATAATGTTTTCTTTTAGGATTTTTTAAAATACCTAAAAACCAGGAGTGTAAGAAAATGAATTTGGTGTGCTTGATTTTTTTTTCAGTCGATAATGCATACAAACTTGGAGACAGGAAAATAATTTGGCGTGCTTTAGATCCTAAGTATGATTAGTTCATCTTTCATGACGCCAGCCTCGCAGAATCCTTAAATATCGATAAGATGTGCTCTAAAATGTAGGGTTCTTTCTTATGTAGTGGTTGGATTTTTTCATTCAGTCATGTCATATGAAATAATTCATTCAATTAATGTAATTCATTAGTAAATTTAGAGCTAGATTAAACCGGGCCTTAATGTTAGGTGTGGCTGTGAACACTGTTTTTTTTGGGGGCCGGATTAATGGATAATTTCAATGCAGTCATTGTGAGAGTTAAGTTAAAACGGCATAGCATTTGATTGTACCATATTTCTTCACAATATCTAATGGAGATGTGTAAATTAAGCTAGACATTTTACTTTTATATTAAATTAAAAATGTTGACAGTTTTTGTTACCATTATTCCTGCAACTAAGAACAGGATAAACAGTGCAATATGCAGTTTTTTTTTTAGAGTAATTTATATTTATTCATCAAAAGTTTGTTAGTCATGCAGGCCCACATATAGTTCAATGTATTGATGGTGTTTTATTCTTGGTGGTTGTAGTTTTGCTTAAATCTTGATTATGAAATAAATTCTATACCATAAAATGGTATGAGTAGATTGTATTAGTAATTTTATTATAATCATTCACGTTAGCAAAGCTAAGATGTGACTTTTAGATTATGATTTATCAATATGTTAATTTTTGTGGTTTTAAGAATATTTAAAGATTTGTCTAAGTATCTTTTTTATAGTCTGCATCATTCCAGGTTTAATCAGTTTCAAAGGAGCATACTGTACTGTGTATAGTATAGCAGTATTACATACTTTCTTATTGTATTTAAAAGTGTTCTAGTTACAAAAGGTTGTTTATTTGCTGAATTGCTACTATTTTCAGTAAGAGCAACAAAATAAATGAATACTGTAAACAGGTATTTCGAAGCACATTCAGTATGCAATTTACAACAAACTTAACTTTTCAGGGTACGACATTGAGCACCAGAAGGACAATGTTTAGTTTTTACTAAAAGTTGTTTTGTAGAAGTAAAAAGTATCCCAAGGATTTTAAAGGTGGTTGTATTGACATCTGTGGAGGCTTTGCCCCACCTAGTGGTACTGCACTAAGTTTTTGTTTATAAAAATCCATTCTCCAGAATGCTAAATAGAAGGTACTGTCAATCTTTGTTCCATTGTACCCCGTATAAAGATATATGTAATACTTGAATGGCGTAGTATTCATATATATATATATAGTCAAATGTATCTTTGTAAAACATTCGCATACTTATTTACATACTGTACTTTATAAATGCAAGATTGCCATATACAAACAAAAATAGGCTGTGACCCCAGAGGATTTTATCACTTACCTAACTGTTGAATGGTTTTGGTACTCCCGTTTATTTCTTTTTATAACATTTTGATAATTGTAAAACCAAGCTTTCTAGGAATTGGCTTTCATTTCAACGCTATTCGTACCATTGGCTGTACTTCCCTATGAACATTACAAGATGTTAGTACTGCATTATGTATTGAAAATTACAGGAAAGTATTGTTAATCTTATCTCCTCACTTGCCTAAATGCTGCAGTAGAATCAGTACCTTAATTTACACAAATGAAATGTGTAATTGTGATGCCTTAGCAATTTACAAACAAGTTAATTATCCCTTAGATTTTGTGGTTTAGTTTAGAAATTATTATGGATAAAGGAAGTTAATTATAATTGTATGTATCTAATACAGACAAATGATAATTGTACATTATCATAAAAATTAATATGAGAAGTAGATTTAATATTAATTCTTTGTATTGCATAATGTCTCAACTAATTTATTTGTAGAAATTACTAATGTCTGGTAGTAATTTATTCTTGAATTTTACTGGATATATGTAGTGCATAATTACTTTTCTAGGTCAAATGGAATGCCCTGTTGTTTAAGATGCATTTCTTGTCTTTATATTGTATGTCTCTTTGTTATAAAACACATTAGGAGTAATTTAAGTCAATGAAGCACATAGTACAGTATCTACAAAACTCGGCTAATTTGAAGGATGGCCATGTCCTAAGAATGTAAAAACAAAAAACTTGTCAATATATCTTTTGCATCTTCCCTTTTCAAGAATACACTTGAGCATTGTGACATTACCTTTGAACGTAAATACACCGGATATCTTTTGCTATATGACTTTCATTTACAGTACTTATTTTATCTTTATTTCAATCAGTAACTATAATAAGGCACATGATAATTATAGATGTCATCATGGCTACATATTCATCTTCTGTCGGCCTGTGTTTGATGAGCCCGGGCATACTCCACATTCCTATTGAGACTGTGAGCTCTGCTCTCTTCTCTAGATGGCGTACTGCTGTGTCCCATGTTGAAAAAAATGCATATTTCGATGGTTGCTTAGAACTTCACCTCTCCTTGTGGGGGTGAACAATACTGGTGGTTTCCGGGATAACACGTGACATGGTTTCTTCTTGGGCTGTGACCTGAGTTCTCCTAGCTACTGGTTGCCAGATAGGACAGGTGCATGGCCCCATGTGGGGTTGTGTCTACCTTGTGTTGAAAGAGCTTGACCACTCAACTACATCTTTACTACCTAGACTGTAGATTCTGCTCCCTTCTCTAAATGGGGTACAGTACTGCTGTCCCATTATCAGAAGAAGACACCCAGTAGATGTAGCATCTAGTGTGGTTTCTCCCCTTGGGAGAGATTTATGGCCTGATGAGAAGCAGTTAAGTGGAAAGAGATTCATTTTTCATCCTCTTCCAATTCTGATACTGACGCTTCTAAGGAAAAGTAGGAGTCCAGGAAGGCCAGTAGTAGTTGCAAGTATAGAGCACTTGACAACACCACTCTTTTCAAGGGGTTGATTCCTGGCACTGTGTCCAAGCCCCTGGTGCTGACCAGTAGCTAGGTGGGCCATTGGTACACAGCTCTGGATGAGCCTGTGAAGTATGGTTTCACTTCCCTTCCTTGACAAGAACTGTTCCTTCTCTGAACGGGGTACTGCAGTATCTCGTGTTGGAAAGATTGTACCTCTCGAGGTCATTATTGGTTGATGGCCATAGGTCTGTAGATGAGGGGGGGGGGGGGGGGGGGGCTTGAGGCATGAAGTCAATGCTCCCTCCATATCCTTGATCATTAGAAAGGATACGAAGCACTTGTTATGTCTGCCTTGATCTGTGCTATAGATCCTTCCCTCCCTGATGACTACCGGCCAAGTCTGGTTTCAGTCTCTGATTGCGCAACAAGTTTGGTTAACCAATTATGTACCTCGTATATTTCCTCTAATTTTGAGACTGACGAGAACATCTTTTTAGTGTGGGGAATACAAGGGATTTTGACATAGGAAACATCTATTTGTTCCAACACAGAGTAATTACCTCGAACTCCTATCCGACCAAGAATTTTGCGCAGTCCCCCCTATCTCCGTTTTCCCTTGTCGGGTCCCTCCGTGGTGGAGGGATAAGTGCCCTGAGTCGACCCGGGGTCAGCGCGTGGGTGCGCTACTGGGTTGTTGTCGTCAGTAAGCATCTGGTTGCAGCGTAGATCACATCTCGCAGCTCTCTCTCACATCCCATCCGACCCACCACATGTTCCCTTTTTGTTTTCCCGTTCTCCGATAACGTCTCCTTCAGCTCCTTCTGAGAGCGGTTCCCCTTCCCCTTCCCAGAGTAGGGGATGAGGTAAGTCCGTTGCGGGGAAACAGCCCATTGCTGTTCCCCATGAGTCTGATATTGATAAATCCAAATGCATTGTGCCTACGCAGACGAGTGAGGAGTCTGCTATGGTTCCGGGAGTGCTTTCGGTAGACGAGGTTCTGGTGCCCGCAGGACCCGTCTCGAGTGAGGATCCGGTGTGGGGGAGCTTAGGGACACCAGCTCCTTCCCCACCACCTTGGTAGTGTTTTTCAGGTGCAGCGACTTCAGGGGGCGACCAGGACAAGAAAAGACGAGCCATGTTCTCTTCTGACCCGGATTCCATTGTGTGGACGGCACCAAGGCCGCCCTTCAGGTCACCCATGCAGCAAGACGAGGAGTTTTATGGCTGGTTTGCCTCACGTGGGTCACTGCTCACGCCTCCGGCGCCTTGTTTCACTACCTCCTGACGTTATGCAACCCGTCACCCCGGTAGCACAATTGCAAGCCCCCATGTTGGTGGCAGAGGATTCAGGGTCCTCCGATAGCTCCTCCTCTTCTTCGTCTTCCTCGGACGCTACCTCGTCCTCCAGCTCTTCGTCGTCGGAAGACTCCAGCGACCAGGAGATGAAGAAAAAGAAAAAAGAAATCGAAGAGGAGGACGTTGAGCGCGAACTCAGGCCTGTCTAGGAAGAAGGCCAGAGTTGCTATGAAAAAGAACAAGAAGAAGAAGAGGGCAAAATTGGGTAAGTTAATTTTTCCCCCTTGTGGGTCGAACATGGCTCTTGCCGTTCCAGTGCCTGCCTTGGCGGCTGCTGGAGCCGCTAACGTGCCTTTGCCCAGTGTCTCTTCGGCTCCGTCCACGCTTCGGATGCAGCCGTTGGCACACACTAGCTTTTCTTTGCCCTTGCCCGGCAAGTGCGGAGGCAGCCGCTGGCTCAGCCCAGCAGCATTGTTCCTATACCCAACGTCTCTCCGGCTCCATCCATGCATCGGATGCAGCCGTTGGCACAGCATGGCAGGTACTCGCCACAGATTCCTCCGGGAGGGGGTAGACCTATGACGGCTACCTCCTCCTCGAGGGCTCCATCCGTGATGGAGATAGCCGCTCCGTCGAGTCGACCGGATGCCAGGGATACGACTGCCCCCACGGATCCATCCGTGATCGAAAAATCAGCCGACACGGCGGATCAAGTGGTAGTGAGCTTAGTGGATATATACATATAATGTATCACCGGCTCCATCCATGCATCGGATGCAGCCACTGGCACAGCATGGCAGTCACTCACCACGGATACCTCCGGGAGGGGGTAGACCCATGACGGCTACCTCCTCCTCGAGGGCTCCATCCGTGATAGAGATGCCGCTCCGTCAAGTCGGTCGGATGCCAGGGATACGACCGCCCCCACAGATCCATCCGTGATCGAAGAATCAGCTGACACGGTGGATCAAGTGGTAGTGGGCTTAGTGGATGCTGGAGATTGTTCACCTGATGAAGCATCCTCATACAGAAAAGTTTTAGCCCTTATACGGCATCACCACAGACTGGATGAGCCCAACCATTCTCGGAGCAGGCCTGGCTTTCGGGTTTGGGTAGGATGGTGGACAACCCTATACAGCCGAAACCATCCTTGACCCTACCAGTGACTCCAGACGTGTCCCTGGGCATGGACCACATCAACCGTTTTGTCTCGGGATACAAGAACTCCCTCAGGGCCAAGGGTCCTTCAAGCTCCTGCCCAGGCTTAGGACCCAGAAGAAATCTTATGTGCCGGACAGGCTGCCTGCAGGGCCTTGAGCAATGGAAGAAGCCGTTGAGGCTCTGAGCCAGGGCAGCACGGATGACAGGATCCTTACTGCCCCCGTGGTCTTCTCACAGACAGAGGCCACTATGATGGAAGACACGTCTCAGGACATCATCAATGTGGCCTCCTGGTTGGACCTGTGGGCATGCACTTTAGCAGGCTTTCACCTTTCCCACGATCTCTCGGTGCCTGAGAATCAAGCCCTAATGCATGAGCTCATACGCTCTGGGGGCAAGGCGATAAAATTCTTGACATTCCAGTCCTTGACGCAAACAGCAAACTAGATCTTGAGAAGGAGAGAGACAGTTCTGTCTCCTCCATTTCGGGACAACTGAGTGACCTTAGCAGACTCAGTGGCAACCTTGCATTAGCACCAGAACTTCTGAAGTCTTTTTACTAAGATCCAGTGATCAAGGTAAATCTGCGGAAGTGTATCTGGGAATGATTCTAGACACCAATCTCCACAAAACTTTCTCAAAACGAGAACTCCCATCCCAGAGTGATTTGAGTCTGATTGGAATCAGGCCCTCGATCCCCCAGATATTCTGACCCCCAAGGGACCAGAAGTTTGGACGAACCTCAAGGGATGGGTGTCAGTTGAGAATCTACAGAGCGGTAAAACCTTCTCATCCTTCCCCACCCCCTCAGACTTGCTGCTGTGCTTAGAACACATTAAAAGAAGAGAGGAGAGACCATAGTGCTGCACCACATGACCTCAGCCCTCTGGACAGAGTCCGAAAGTACCTTCACTTAAATCTCTTAAGAGATGAAGGCCAACTTTCCGGTCCTTCAGCAGGCTCATCGGTTCCTAACAGACCACTCAGTGATGTGATGGGCGACAATACCACACACCACATAGAGGCTCACATCGACAAGCAAGAAGGAACTTGCTCGTAGGCTCTTCCCATCTAAGAGTATAAACACTAAGATGGGCCAAAGTCCGTTCGGTGTCGCTATCAGCCTGCTTTATTCCAGACTAGAGGAATGTGCTCGCCAACAATCTGTGCACAGCTTCTCAGATAAGGTATACCGAATGGTCTTCGGATCACCTTGTAGCCGACAAAGTCCCGACTTTACGGGGTCCTCCAACTAGGGATCTGTTCGCAACGCTCCTGAACCTCAGGCTGCCGTTGCACCCAGCCTTAGATCCCAAGGCTCTCTGGAAAAAAACAGGCCAACAACGGTGGGTACAACAATGAAGTTTACGTCTCGTCCCTATTTTGTCTGGAGAAGGGCACTCAAGAAGGCTAGAACATTGTTCAGTCCCCAAGGACTCTCCTAGCTCTGCTATAGCATTACGCAGAACGGTTTCCACTCGAACCATGTCATCCTGATTAAAATGTACCAGGGAATTAAAAAATTCTAAGTTGTGGCATATTAGAGTTTAACTAAATAAGTGGTCTTTTGTGTCAAATTCACTGATTATAGAAGAATTAAAATTGATCCACAATTAGTGTATCTAATGATGGTTGTTTTACACTTCCAAATATAGCTACTTGGGACAACAATCTAACTCCATGAGTGGGCTATGAAAGTTTTGTAAAATGTATTGAAATCAGACAGTTATCATCACAGCCCCACTCACTGTGACGAAGATTCATATGTAAGAACACATACCGACTAAGAAATAGTCTGTAATAGGAGGCTTAATAAATTGAGGAACAGTAATGCCTCACAACACAAAATTAATTAGTTCTGGAGTGGCTTTCGTTTCGTAAAATATTTTGTGTTACGGGTCACGTTTTACATGTAAATCGCCTACATAATTCGTTCCAAAACCTACAAAAACACTGCATCAAATTTCTTAATAAAGCTTTTAGCTCAAAGTATGACTACAATGAAATACTGTATAGCCAAATACATTTGAACCATTCAATATACCTAAACTAACTGTTAATGCCTGTAAATTAAGTAGTTTGTTCCAACACGGAGTACTTACCTCAAACTGCTTTCTTAGGAGTATATGGGATCTCCTCCCAACCGACCAGAGTTTTGTGTAGTCTACCCTATACCCATTTTCTATGAAGGGTAACCTCAGACGGAGTGATACGCACCCTGAGGCTAACCCTGGGTCAGAGAGCATGCTTGCTCAGGTCTCGACTTCCAGTAAGTTCTCTGGTTGCGTCACGATATCATCTCGCCGCTATCCTTAATCCCAGTGTGACTCTTTGTGTCCCCGACCCCTTTGTGTCTCACGCGGTTCCCACGTGGTTCCTTTGTGCTTTTCCCTTTGCTTCCCCTGTGCGTTCTTGTCTCGTAGTACTTCCTACTACGTTATGGAGCATCACCGCCGTTGTCCTGGGCCTATGGCCGGTAAATCGCGTGGAGCGTTTCTATCGAAACCGGAAGTAGACCCGCACTCCCTGTGTTTGTCGTGTAGGGGCAGTGTGTGGTCCCCTACCGCCACGTGTCCGGAGTGCGTGTCCTGGAACGAGGTGCAGTGGATGTGTTATAGCACCAAAAAGAAGAAGGCGACGAAGAAGTCGCCTAGGAAGTCGAGCATCGCTTCTCCCCTTGCTTCGCCGGGCGTGTCGTCGAGATGAGCTTCCCTGCCACCCTCCCCTACCCAGAGTAGGGGACGAGGTAAGTCCGTTGTGGGGAAGAGGCCTGTGGCCCTTCCCCAGGAGTCTGAGCTGCAAGATAGTGGGGTTGTGGCGTCTTTCCAGGCAAGTGTGGGGCCTGAGGGAGGGTCGGGAGTGTGTGGGGGGGACGGAGTCCTGGTGCAAGCAGGGAACGTCTCCTCTGATGACCCTATGTGAGTGAAAAATGTCCCTAATTCTTCTCCAGCCTCCTGGGCTTATTTTTCAGGAACTTCTACAGTCAAAGGTACCGCTGAGAAGGAACACTCGCCGACATCGTACCCCCGAAGACACGATTCAGGTCCCCGCTGAGAATGGAAGAGGACTTCGGTTCCTGGTCCCCCACTGAAGAGCGTCCGTGCTCCCCTCCAGCGCCATCTGCTACGTTTCCGGACGTCTTCCCACAGGCCCCGCCGCTGGTCGAGGGATCCCTCCTACGTCTTCGCGGGAGTCGGCCCCGCCTAAACGGGCCTACAAGTTGTCGGGTTTGTCAGTCGAGGCTTTTTCCTGCTCCTCGGAGGACGAAGCCCGTAGAAAACACAGAAGGCATCGAGAGACGTCCCGCAGGGGGCACTCCCGTTCGTGCTCCCGCTCCAGGTCTCGCCACGGGAGAAGAAGTTCCGGATCCCCCAGAAGGAAATGGATGAGAAGTAGTTCCCCAGATGAGGAGTGGGTGGTTATACCTCGCAGCAGACTGTTGGAGTTAGCAGCGGTCCCAGGCTCTTCAGGTTGGCGCCCTAGAGCCCGTTCTCCGGAGAGGTACTCTTCCAGTAGCAGATCCGACCGACAGAGAGAGTGGTCGTTCCAGGTCCCAGCAGACAGGCATAAGTCCGTGAAGGTTCCGGCTCCATCCGCCCAGCGGAGAGAGTCGCCCCTTCGGTCTGGCAGCCACGTCCAGACCTCCAAGACATCCCTGAGCCGTCAGGATCGTGAAGGACGGCTCCCCTCGTCGAGTAGACCCGCAGACACGTGGTCCTCCGTGAGGAAGGATAGACCGAGGACGGAGGCCTCCGTCTCGACGGCTATGCCCGTTCTGCAACCAGAACCCCAGGAGATGGAGAGGACCAAGGCCTTGGCTTCTCCCCGTACGGAGGCGTCCGACGGAGGTGCCCCGTCGCATGCAGCAGTTCGTCCTGTGGCGGGGCTGGACAATCAGAGGGAGGGCTCTGCAGCGGAAGTATCAGCCTATCGCAGAGTGATAGGCCTCATCCGGAGACACCACAGGCTAGATGAGCCCGAGCCCTCCTCCGAGGAATTCTGGCGGTCCAGTCTCAACAGACTGGTGGATGCCCCCGTCCAGCAGAGACCCTCCCTGGCCCTTTCGCTAGCCAGGGATGTGACCCTAGGTAGAGCCCACGTAGACAAGATTGTGGCCAACCACGCCGAGGCTCCCAAGAACCAGAGTTCCTCCAAACTACTGCAGGGCCTGAAGTCCCCGAGCAAATTCTACCTTCTGGAGGGCCACCGTGCAGGCGCATGTACCCTGGAACCTGCAATCGCCGTTTTGGGACAAGGAGCTGCGGAAGAGAGAGCCTCGTCAGCACCAATCTGTTTCTCTCCTGCAGAAGCCACCATGATGGAGGAGATTGCGAAGGACCTGGTGAACGTCTCCTCCTGGATGGATTGGTGGGCTTCTACCCTGGTGGGCGTCCAGGCATGGTACAACCTCACGGTCCCAGAAAATCAGGCCTTACTCAAGGAGCTGATTAGCTCAGGAGGTAAGGCCCTGAAGTTTCTCTCATACCAGTCACTAGCACAGGCCGCCAACTGGGTCCTACAGAGGAGGGACACGGTCCTTAACAAGATAACCAGACGGCTCCCCGACAGAGAGGCGAGGTCCCTGAGAAGCCTAACCCTGTGGGATGACTCGATTTTCCCCCTGAAGACAGCTGAGGAGTCGATTAAAAGGGTCAGAAAACTCAAGGACCAGGGCGATCCCAGACCTCCCCCAGTGAGGAGGCCTGCGCACAGAAGGTCGATCTCCGATGTTCCTCCGCCATCTCGGGCTACTCCTAGCCAGACCAGGAGAGACACCCCTACTACGGCCTGGTCACAGTCCTCTCAGCCCTCCCGTAGGGGAACAGCCTCAGCTCAATCCTCCTATAGGCCTTCGTATGCAATGTCCAGAAGAGGGCGTTCAGGCCGCGCCTCTAGGAGAAGATAGGGAGGGAGGCCCCCTACTCCTGCCGAAGCCTCAGGTGGGGGATGCCTCAAACACTCTTGGCAAGCATGGAAAGACCACGGAGCAGACCCGTGGACCGTGGCAGTCCTGAAGGAAGGGTACAGGTTATCCTTCCTAGCGGAACCCCCACCTCTGATACCAGATCAGCAGGCAGGGTGGCTAGCCCCCAAGGACCCCTTGAAAAAGAAAGCCCTACAGGGAGAAGTCTCAGCGATGTTGGCAAAAGGAGCGATGGAACCAGTCAAGGACCCTGGTCCGGGGTTCTACAGCAGGCTGTTCCTGGTGGAGAAGGCGACAGGGGCTGGAGACCAGTCATAGACCTCTCAGCCCTCACCAAATTCGTGTGCAAGACCGACTTCAAGATGGATACTCCGAAGTCGGTCTTAGCGTCCTTGAGGGAAGGGGACTTCATGATGTCAGTAGACCTCAAGGATGCCTACTTCCAAATTCCAATTCATCCATCCAGCAGGAAGTACCTACGGGTGAAATGGGGTACCCAGACGTTGCAGTTCAAGACCCTCTGCTTCGGGCTGTCCACAGCCCTTCAGGTCTTCACCAGGGTCTTCACGACGGTCTCAGCCTGGGCACACGAAAAGGGCATTCGCCTGATTCGGTACCTAGACGACTGGTTGTTACTTTCAGCCTCAGAGGAAGTACTGAGGGAACAAGGCATGAAGCTTCTGCAGTTCTGCAACGTCCTGGGTATCATCATCAACCTGAAGAAGTCCCAGTTGATACCCTCCACCAGGATGACCTACCTCAGAATAGTTCTGGACTCCCGGTTGGCAAGAGCCTTCCCCTCTGCGGAGAGATTAGACAACCTAGACCGAGTCCTCCGCCCCTTCCTGTCGGACCAGCCCAGGAGAGTGAAGGACTGGCAGAGACTGATAGGGCACCTTGTGTCATTAGAGATACTGGTCCCCCACGGCAGGCTGAAGCTCAGAGAGGTCCAGTGGAATCTGAAGAAGAACTGGAACCAGAGGGACTCCCCCCACAAGGTGATCCCGGTGTTCCCGGAGACGAAGGAGGTCCTAGAGTGGTGGTGCGGCAGGTCGAACACCCTCAAGGGAGTGCCCTTCGCAGCCGACCCTCGGGGGATGCTCCTGTTCACGGACGCATCAAAGGAGGGGTGGGGTGCCCATCTGCTCGGACGGTCAGCAAGAGGGACCTGGACGAACGAGGAGAAAGCCCAGTACATAAACGTGTTAGAGATGCGGGCAGTACGAAGGGCGTGCCTGGAGTTCGTCCATTTACTCCGGGGGAATACCGTGGCGTTGATGTGCGACAATGCCACGGTAGTGACCTACATAAAGAAACAAGGATGACTAAGATCAAAGGAGTTGTGCGTCCTCACGTTGGAACTGCTGGAATGGGCCGAGGTAGAACAGACCAGGATCTCAGCAAGGTTCATTCCAGGAAAAAGGAATGTCCTGGCCGACGGCCTCAGCAGGATGGGACAAGTAGTGGGTTCTGAATGGTCCCTGCACCCAGAATTAGCCAAAACCATCATTCTGAAATGGGGGTCGCCGGTGATGGATCTCTTCGCAACGAGGTTGAACGCACAGCTCCCCGTGTTTTGTTCTCCTGTCCCAGACCCAAGAGCGGCGTTCGAGGACGCCTTCCAACATCCCTGGGACAACCTCGACGTTTATGCCTTCCCCCCTCCTTCAGGAATCTCAGACAGGTCCTCAACAGAGTAAGAAGGGCGGAAAACCTGTGGATGACTTTGGTAGCGCCCTGGTGGCCAGAGAGAGAATGGTTCGTGGATCTAAAAGAACTGGCACGACTTCCACCTTGGCCCCTTCTAGACAGGCCAGACCTTCTTCGGCAACCACATTTCCAAAGGCTTCACGAGAACCCTCGGTCCCTCTGTCTTCACGCGTGGAGGTTATCGAGCGTCTCCTGAGGAAAGAAGGCTATTCGTCGGGGACGGCAGCGAGGATGTCAGGCTACCTGAGACGATCATCGGCAGCAGTCTACCAAGCAAAGTGGGCCACCTTTACTAAGTGGTGTGCCTCTAAGAACATCAGGCCCCTGAGGGCCTCCATCCCGGAGATAGCGGACTTCCTGGTTTATCTCAGGGCCGTGGCCAACATGTCCATCCCGGCCATCAAGGGAGTATGGGCTGTTCTGGGTCAAGTCTTCCTCCTGAAGGGCATCGACCTAGGATCCTCCAGACATCTATCGATGCTCATTAAGAGCTAAGAACAATTATGTCCCCCGCAAGCCGTTCGGGTGCCACAGTGGGACGTGGGCAGGGTCCTGAAGATGTTATCAGAGCCTCCCTTCGAACCCCTAAAGGACATCGTGGACAAGGATCTCACCCTCAAGACGGTTTTCCTTTTGGCATTAGCTTCGGCGAAATGAGTAGGGGAGATACATGGACTGTCCTACGAGGTCTCTCACTCGAAGGGCTGGCGGGAGCTCACCTTCAGGTTCGTGCCATCCTTCGTTGCGAAGACCCAGAATCCGGCCGTGTGGGATCCCAGGGTTGAGGGGTTCTCAATACCAGCAATTCCTCATTCGGACAACTCGAAGGACTTGCGTCTGTGCCCTGTCAGGGCCGTAAGGAAATACTTAGAGAGGACAGCCAGACTTCGGCCCGAGATCAAAAGTCTGTTTGTGTCCACGGGCCTGGTGAAGAAGCCAGTCTCGAAGAACACTATCTCCTTCTGGTTGAGGCAGGTGATCATCAGGGCCTACAGTAAAGCGGGTATCCCCCCGCCGGGAAAGCCCAGACCCCACGACATTAGGGGTCTGAGCACCACATTAGCATTCGAGAAGAATATGGCAGTGGGCCAAATCCTGAGAGCAGGCACCTGGGCTAACCAGTGTACCTTCACTGCTCATTACTTGAAGGACTATTCAAGAAAATCCCTGGACGGTTTCTCGATAGGTACCGTCGTTTCTGCGCTCCAAACGGTTTAAAGGTCTAGCCCCAGTGATAACCACGGGTAGAAAGTACAAGAGACACAGGTTCGTTCCTTAACCCCCTTGTCCCCCCCCCTTTTCCGCTTAAAATGGTCTCAGATAGGACTCTGAGCCGGGATACAAGGACCCCTACTTTGGAAGGACATGGCTCCTAGGATTTCTTGCAGAGGCGAGTTACTTAGACACTAAGATGAGTTTTTTGAGTAGTTTCCCCTATTCTTGTTTTTCCTTGGGGTCATCAAGACCTAGCCTCCTATCTAGGTCTTTGGATTTATCTCAGCACGGTCTCAGAGGGTTAAGGCCACTCCCACCTCCTAAAGTATAAGTCTCCTAAGAAAGTAGTTCGAGGTCGAGGTAAGTACTCCGTGTTGGAACAAATCACAAATTTTTAAGTAATTTGTATTTTCCCTAACAGTACTTACCTCGAACTACTTTCGGGTAATGGCCCGCCCTTCCTTCCCCCGAGTGCCTTTGGAATTCTTAGACCTAAAACTACCAAGAATTTACTGGAGGTCGAGACCTGAGCAAGCATGCTCTCTGACCCAGGGTTAGCCTCAGGGCGCGTATCACTCCGCCTGACGTTACCCCTCAGAAAATGGGTATAGGGTAGACTACACAAAACTCTGGATGGTTGGGAGGAGATCCCAGATACTCTTAAGAAAGTAGTTTGAGGTAAGTACTGTTAGGAAAAATACAAATTACTTAAACATTTGTGACTTTTAGAACGTAATACAATAGTAAATGGAAAATAATACAATACATACCGTAAAATACTGTACAGTACATATACAAAATATACAGTACCACATTGTCTGTATTATTGTAGTTACCCTTACTAAAGAGAGAGATACATTTTCTAATGTATAAACCCATTTTCTTCAATGTTTTATAATGAGTGGCTATTTTTTCGCGTCCATGCTGGCAAATCTCTTTTCTTATGAAACATTTTTCGCAATGTGGGTCAGAAAAATCTTTGCATCTCGTTTCGCAGCATGAAAATTTTGTAAGCAGATTCTTTCGTGAAGAAAGGCATGACTGTACACTAATTTTCATTCAGAAACATTAGGTCCATTATAGAGGAAATGCATGAAGACGTACAATCTTTTATTATTTCCAAAAACAAGCAAAGGTAGCAGAATTGGTGAAATAATATTTACTTTTTTGTGCTTAAAAACATGAAATGTTTACCCAAGTAACATCATATTGAATAGAATAATACTATCGTTCCATACAATAAAAATAAGGTCACCTTTTGACTCCTCAATATAAACATAGTTTATAACACAATGCAAATTATAAGAACATTCAACCCGCACTATGTACACTGTAATAGCCCCGTATTATACAGTCCATAAGAGTCCATGCACAACACTAAGAAGCTGGTCTAATCACACTGCCAGCTGCCACAACTAAGTGTTTAATCTCCAATTGTTGCAAGTAGTGTTTGAAAAACACTTGAAGATTTCCATCCAGTATAGCCTTTTAAGCCTTCGAAGGACATATACTGGAAGAAGTTTAAGGAAGCGGGAACTTTCCTAGGATCATGATTGGATGGCATAATATCTTGGTAAGCCCTTTTGATAAAATAGGTAAGTTTGCACCTCAGTTGTTTCAACGAGAGATTATATCCATTTCTTTCCCCTTTGAAAGGCTGTCCGCTTTTAAAAGCTACACTCTTTGACAGGCAAGCTTTAAGGCATTCCACAGGGCACAGAGAAGGATCTTCCTTTAGAGGGACTATCTTCCAAGGCCGCCAATGTTTTGTAGGGAGTTTATTTTTAGCCAGGAATGTAGGATCTGGTTATAAATTAGATTCTCCCAACGCCAAGAATTCAATAAGGCCATCATCCCTTGATAGTGCCACAATTTCACTGACTCCAGCACCAGATTACATAGCTAGTAAAAAGATAAATTTTTGAGAAAGATCCCTCAATGAAGCGGAATAGTTTCTGATTGAGGAGGCTAAGTGCAAGACATTACTCAAATACCATGAGATAGTTTTGGGGGAGCATTTGGTTTCAGTTCAGCAAAAGCCTTAAGGATCTTATCGAACAGTTCGCAGTTGAGTTCTATATTGAAAGCATAAGCGATAGGCCTGGTTAGGGCTGATTCATAGGAGGAAATAGTTGTGGAGGCCAAACCTTGTTCATGGAATGTGATAAAGAATGATAAACTGAAGTCCGTTGTAATCAAAGTGGGCTCATGTTTCTTAACAAACTTGACCCACTTCTTCCATGAGGACAAATATTGTCTTTTTGTAGTAGAGGACTTATATTCTTCTATAAAATCAACCATTTCCATCAAAACTCCATATTTTCTTTTAGCAGCTAGGAAGAGGAAATCATGAGCTAAAGGTTTTCGTTATCCAGGAGGAAGCAAAGCCAGTCTCTTGTTGAACATCCTGGGACAGAACTGGTGTTGGCAGAGGAATTTGATGAGGTTTAGGTTCCAGAACAATAGGGTACCAATTGCTTTTGGGCCAATTTGGGGGTCACTAATACTGATGTTCCCTCGAAGGTCCTTAGTTTGTCCAGGACCTTCATGAGGACATTGAATGGTGGAAAAAGGTAAATGGGAGTTCACCGGCTCTAATCTCGTGACATCGCAACTATCCCCACTGCTTCCTGATCTAAATTCGGTGCTACATGACGGGGAAGGTTCTTGTTGAAGCTCGTTGCAAAGAGATCTACAGTATTTGCAGTTCTGGTACTTGCTCTAGAATGAAACAGAATGATTTTACATCCAGGAACCATTTTGTTTCCAGAGGCTGGAATCTTGACACGACGTCCACCATCACATTGCGGACCCCTTCTAAATGAACTGCAGAGAGATACCAGTTTCTCCTCTTCAAAAAAGAGAGAATGGCTAATATTACACGATTGATCTGTGGAGATCTCGAACTCTGTCTGTTGATTAAGTGGATTATAATCTTGCTGTCGAGAACTAACTTGATGTGAGTTCCTCTTCGGGTTCGGTCTCTTCAGAGAAACACTGCCATAGCTTCCAGAATGTTGATATGGAATTGTTGAAATGCGACTGACCACTGACTCTGTATCTTCTTGGGGGGGGGGGGGGTTTATGACACCCCCACCTCGTTCCGAGGCATCCATGTGGATCGTCACTGACGGAGGAGGAAACTTCAAGGAGACGTGTGTCGACAAGCTCTTGGCAGTGGAACACAGCTTGAGCTGTTTGCACAGTAGAGCCAAGGTTTTGTGGCGATGATCTCTTCGAGCATTAGATGACTTTCTTCTCAAGAATCTGTTGGCATCCTTGAGTCTTGCTTTCAGGATGGGATTTGTAACCGCTGCAAACTGTAGAGAACCCAAGACTTTCTGATGACGTCTGGTGATCGTTTTCGAATGCGACAGACACCTGACCAAACTTGCGATTTCCTTCCCCTTGACCTGAGGTAGAGAAAGGATGTGTGACTTCAAATCAAAGTGCAGACATAGCCACTGGAACTGTTGAGCTGGAGTTAATCTGGACTTCTCGAGGTTTATCTGGAAGCCGAAGGATTTAAGAAACTTCATAACTTCCAGAACTGCTAGAAGACACCACGACTTTGTCGCAGCCCATACTAACCGATCAATGAGATATACCATCACCTGAAGACCTTGTTCCTGAGTTGTTGAACAGTAGTCTCAATTAGTTTTGCAAAAATCCTTGGAGTTATGTTGAGCCGAAGGGCATAGCTTTGAACACGTAGGCCTTTCTGGCCATTCTGAAACCAAGGTAAGGGGGAGAAGTGACGCCCTATCGAAAGATGCAAATAAGCGTCGGTAAGATCTAGGGAGTCGGTGTAGGCACCTTGGGATAGTAGGGTCCGTATTTGCGAGATAGTTAGCAACTGGAACTTGTCTTTCTAAATGAATTTGTTTACAGGGGACAAGTCCAGAATAGTTTGGAAAGTGTTTAAATCTTTTTTTTGGCATGCAAAATAGACGTCCTTGAAAGTTCATGGATTTTGTGCAACGAATAACTTCCTTCTGGAGGAGAACCTGCGCATATTCTTCCAGGTAAGGTGTTGTGGGTAAGAAAAACCTTTTGAACTGTGGTGGTTTCTGTCTCCATTTCCAGCCTAGTCCTTTTATGACTGTTGTGTACCCAAGGATCGAATTTCCATTGATCCTTGAAGTGATTGGAGTCTTCCCCCTACCGGAAGCTCCTCATTGTTGTCTTGAAGGACCTGCTTCTTTAGTCGTTCTACCTCTGTTTCCTCAGCCCCTTGATTGGCCACCCCTTCCAGATTCTCCCCTTCCACTTGCATTTTTCCCTTGAACTCCAATGGGGCAAAATGTGGTAGTGGCCCATTCGTAAACGTGATTGAAAGCTGGGGACTGTGTAACATACTGCTGGGGAACCGTGTACACAGTCTGGGGGGAAAGTGGCAACTGCGGCAGTCACGACAAGAAATGTTTTCTTTCCTCGAAAGGGTCTCCTAAGGCTTCTTGCCTTTAGGTTGAGGTCCTTCAGGGGTAAATTTCCTCTTAGAGGACATACCACATAAGGCTCTTGTTTTCGTGAGCTTCTTGTACCACCTTTTGTGGAAATAGATCTTTCCCCCAGATGTTGGTGTCAATCGAGTTTTTAGGCTTATGCTTAATAGTTGCTACTGCTAGGACGTCCTCTCTGCAGGCTCTCCTGGCTAAAAAGAATAGTGCGGATCACGATGGAAGGTAGCTAAATGGGTCTTGGCTAGAACTGGAAAGAGGTCAGATTTTGAATAGTTCCCAATTAGCATTTCTAAGTAAGACTAGTGCAACAAAGAAGTCGCCGGTCTTTCTTTGGCCTCCCATTTTGTTTTTAATAGAAATTCTGGAATCTTGGGCTTCCTCTCATCAAACTGTTTACCTACAATATCCCTATCCAGTTTGCCAACTGTAAAGGTGTGTTGGACATCTTCCTTACCATCGGAGTCATATGGGAGAGAAAGAGAAACGGGCTTGTACTCCTGTAGCACTGGTAGAGGTCTACCTTTCATTACTGACTTCTTGATAGCCTCCAAACTTTTTGAGGCAAAAGGGAAGACAGTGTCTTTTGGAATTATAAATGTAGCCTGCTCCCTGCCAAAAGCAGAAAGTTGGGTATTGGTAAATTTGGCTGTTTGAGCTCCTTAACCATCAAGGTTGGAGCCCTACCATGGTCTAAGATGATAAGTCTCCTTGGGAATCGTATCATCCCTGAAAGACGCTTCGGAATTCAATCTCACATAACAGTGAGGGTAATTCTCAATAGAGGGGTAAAACTCTAAATCCGAAACTGGTTTAGAGCCCATACCTTCGCCATCATAAAGTTATCCCTCACTCAGAACCACATGTTCTATGTAACGCCAAGGGTTCTTCGCCGTACAGTCCAGAAGACAAGACTGGTGGAGCCTTGGACTTTGGTGCCTGTTGAAGCGCCGCAATCTTTGTCTCTAAGGATGCTTGAGCTTTCTTATGCTTTGCATGAATGTTTTTCATGAATGCTTTCATGGAAGCCATGAACTCAAAATGCCCTGGGAACAAAGAAGCATTCGGAGTTGGAAGAGGAGTAGAAGGTGAGGCAGGTATGGCAGATGCAGGGACAGGAGTAGGCAATGAGGTAATACTCAGTACAGTACTTACCTGGTGACTGTCGATTGAGTCATCCGAGGCTTCCAATGTCAGCAAGAGCCTTTCCTTGTCCGACAGAACGGAAGATGTCGACATGTTGTCTACGTCCAGATGCATGGCCTGAAGCATGTCCCGGAATGCATGATCTGCAGGATCCAGTTGTACCATCGGTATCTAATGACCGTACACCACAGTCACATCAGCCCTGGGGAACAGGAGATCCTTCATTTCAAATGAAGGAATATAGGGGACACCCTGTTGAGAGCTCTTCTGGAATCCCCTCACCCAGTGTCTGATGGTTTTCTGGCTCCACGTTTTCTCATCCTGAGAAAAGTTGGTGGTGTGGAATCTAGTATGGAGAAGATCCTTGCATATACTCCAGTTGGACAGTTCCCAGATAGCAAAGGATCCCCTGAAAACATGACAATCCGCATGTTTCCTGCCTGTCTTATGGGCACAAGTCATCTTGACCCACCTGGTGCATGTAGCCAACGAACATTACATGTTGTCAGCAACCTGTACAGAAAGAAAAATTTCAATGAGTACATTATCGTCACACAACATTTTTCTATACCCTCACATAGAAATATGAAATATATTTTCTCAATATGGCAAGTATTATAAAATTATGCACACTAATTCAATGATTCTACCTACAACTAGTTACGGCTAAAGCTACACTACAATGGAAGCTCATGCCAAACAGCTTAGAATTCTATATGAATTCCCTTAGTATAGTAGAATGGAGGGAAAGAAAAAGATTTGTACCAATAGGACACTTTTTCCCCCAAAATTGGTCGATCAGATCACCTAAGTTGGCAAAATCAGGTACCATTCGACTTAAGGTGGCAGCTGTGTATTGCCGACCTGGGCCCATGGTCTAACCTTTCCTTACCCGTCAGGCACATCAACGCAACGCAGCAAATAGGCACTGCTAAGTCAGCCACCATAGACAATCTCGTAGGAGACTAATCAGAGGGTAAAAGGAAATAGGTACTAGTCCAGATAAAATGGTCAGCTGGTAAAGCTGACTGCAACTTGCATGGTTGTTATTAGATTTATAAAAGAATGGGGTTCTGCCCATTGAAAGTAATGAGAGCAGTTTGCAACGGCCAGGTTACAAAGAATTTTCAAATTCATTGAAAATCCTGACAACTAGGAGGTATCCAATCAATCAGTTAGAGGATAATATCCCTCAGATATGATTGGAGGAGATACTGTATATGACGACAGCTTTTCTTATAAGCTATCGTCAAATATACACCGGGTAAGATTAAAGGACTGTTTATGATCTTTCAACTATTCCAACAAAACAAAGAAAATTGCCAACTAGTGATAGAGGAGGTAAGGCAATCTCTTGTGGAAGACATTAGGCTAATAGACCTGCTGTCTAAATTTAGTAGGTATAAAGGGATGGATAATCTATCCTTATGCCAAGTTACCTAAAAGAAAGAGATCTAGGCTAGGGTAGTACTTGGCTGAGGAAACCCTTCGGGTTAATTATGCCAAGAACCCAGCCAGACTTGGAAGAGGATGGAGGGTAGGGTGCAGACACAGCCGACAAGTTTAAGGCAACGGCTAAGATGGCAAAGGGAACGCTCTTTTCTAATTAAAAGAGGGAGAGATCCCCAGCCTACTCACATATAGTGCTAGATGTGAGGTAGTAGGTTGGCCAGGGCACCAGCCGCCCGTTGAGATGCTATCACTAGAAAGTTATGGGGTCCTTTGACTGGCCAGACAGTACTACATTGGATCCTTCTCTCTGGTTAAGGTGTTTTCCTTTTGCCTACTCATACACCGAATAGTCTGGCCTATTCTTTACAGATTCTCCTCTGTCCTCATACACCTGACAACAATGAGATTACCAAACAATTCTTCTTCACCCAAGGGGTTAACTACTGCACTGTAATTGGTCAGTGGCTACTTTCCTCTTGGTAAGGGTAGAGGAGACTCTTTAGCTATGGTAAGCAGCTCTTCTAGGAGAAGGACACTCCAAAATCAAACCATTGTACTCTAGTCTTGGGTAGTGCCATAGCCTCTGTACCATGGTCTTCCACTGTCTTGGGTTAGAGTTCTCTTGCTTGAGGGTACACTTGGGCACACTATTCTATCTAATTTCTCTTCCTCTTGTGTTGTTAAAGTATTTAAAATTTATATATGAAATATTTATTTTAATGTTGTTACTGTTCTTAAAATATTTAATTTTTCCTTGTTTCTTCTCCTCACTGGGCTATTTTCCCTGTTGGGGCCCCTGAGCTTATAGCATCCTGCTTTTCCAAATAGGGTTGTAGCTTAGCAATTAATAATAATAATAATAATAATAATAATAATGATAATAATAATAATAACGGCGCTCAAGCCGGCAAGTCTGGAAAATATGGCAATGCGGTAATCACTCAAGCCAGGGAAATTCCGACCGAATAAAGGAGCTGAGGCTCCACGGCGAGAGAGACATAGCCTAAGTGAAGGAAGTCGTCAAGCAGAAACAAGGCCACTGCTAAGGTGGCAAGAGAAAAGATCCCTACTTATGATTTAGTCCCTTTATTTATCTAGCAGTAGGCTGACAGAAACTCCAAGCCCGTCAGTGTACATATATAGCAATCGAGGGGTCCTCAAATGCCAGGGGAAGTCAGACTAGGCAAAGTAACTGAAGTTCCACAGCTAGGAAGAAAACGCAGCCTAACCAGGAAGGGGAAAGAGCAGCTGGACTACCAAGAGGCAGCTGCTGAGGGGGCCAAAGAGAATAAAACCATATCTAGGATTATTCTCCTGCCTGCCCATAAATAGACTAACAGTCTCACCAAGCTGGCCCATCCATGTATATAGCAACTGAGGACTCCTCCGATGCCAGGGAAGATGGGACTAGGCAAAGGAACCTGAGTTCCACAGCAAGGGGGACGTAGCCTAACAGGGAGAGGGAGAAAAAAGGGAGCCTTAGAAAATGGTAAGGCGGCTGGACAGGAAGGCCTAACTGTAGAATTAGAACAATCCAAAGTCGTCCCAAGGGATCTACAGTAAGTAGGCACAGAGATTGAATTCTCCCAATCATCTGTCACCTATCCAAAGACTACGGATAATAGCCTAGAAGAAGGGTAAAGTGGCAGGTAAGGAAGGCCAACCTTTCGATATTAGAACAGAATTAGTTTTGTTCTAAGGAACCAACAGAATGTAGGCAAAGGGAACGAGTTCCCTCAACCAGTGCCGCTTATCCAAAAACTAAGGCTAAGTAGATAAGAGAGGAATACTGTCAACCTAGGTTGACTATGTCCAACCATCTACAACTCCCAAGGGAATCCCTTCAAGGAGGCCATTCCCAGCTATGACATATCAATAGACTGAGAGGCGTGGTAACCGCCACGAGAACCATATATTTATGTGGCAAGAAGGGGAGGATTGGGACAGAAAAATTAGCTAGCTTAGGCCATAGACTAGGGGTAAATAATTAGCCTAAGCCATAGACCAGGCAAGGCAAACATGTAACAAAGCAAATGTCTAACCTAGAATAATACAACAAATGTAAAAGTATATATGCAACACACTTCAAGGCGGCCAGCTATGAAATCCACATAAAATACTTGGGAATTTGAAATTATGAGCTTCCAGCTTCGACCATACAGTGGCGGGGAGACAACAAACAGACGCATCGCGCAAAATACAAAGGGGGAGATGCAAAATTCTCCACCAAAAAAGAGTATTGTACTTAACTTAACCGATGAAGAAGAAGCAGAAGCATCCATAATCCAAAAACACACGAAAACTCTGAAAACAAAACTCCCAAAGCATGCAATGAAGATGGCGGCTGCAAGAAGGAATGGTGAACTAGCGATCGAGTTTAAAAGTAACACACTAGTATTGGAGTTGTAACAGCTCTCCAACATATCCAATCCTATCCCATATCCTTTGAGACAAGGTTAACTCTCTTCACCGAAGGATAGCTGGGATTGTTTTAAACACGTTCCTGTTACATACACGATATCTTTCGGGATATTCGCTCTGGAGGTAGTAACCCCGTGAAAACTCTACAGGCTAAATTCTCTGGTATATCACTTGCAGGAAATATCCAAAGTACAAAGCTGTCTAGAGGAACTTCTATCAGGACGACATGGCTCGAGCCCAAAAATAGATACATTCTACTCTTACCTTAGGAACCTAATCCAATCTGACAAATAGGAGGGGGCATATGTAAGAGAATAACCAGTTTGTTGTGTTATGCATCTATGTCCATTCAATACCTTTATAAATGAAGTGATGTTATAATGCAGACAAAGGACAGTGGATACAAGTGTGACGTTGTGGGAAAAATTAATTATGGATGGAGTGTAGAACGGTGGATGTCTATTGATGACATAGCGCTGACGGAGATCAGAAACTAGTAAAAAATGGGCCTTGATAAGAAAGCTGAGAGAAAATGTGAGCATGATTAAAGATTATGAGGGTAAATCGAAACCAGAAAGATTGGGCAATGAATATTAACATGGATGGTATAAGAATGAAAATACTTAATTTGTGAAAATGTTTGAGAACATGTATTGGTAAAATAAGAGAAGTGGTGAGCCAAGGAATAAGTGAAGCAAGAAAGGTAGCAGGATATAAGCTAAAGATTTAAAAGAGAATTTAATTATCTTTGGAAGCCTAAGTGGGAGAACAACTTTCCTTTATAGAGGTAAAAATGGAAGCTGAATGTCTATGAAAGAAAAAGGGTTGAAGCTGTTAAGATGAAGTGTTCGTGTACCATATGTAGTGTACGAAAAACTGATAAGAGAACTATATGTTGGAGTACAATAAAGTAGAAAAAATCTTACGCATAAATAAAAAAAATCGGTACGATTATTTAGAGGAAGTCGAGTAATGCGGAAATATGGAACAAAAATAGATTTGTTAAGAGAGTTGAGTAATGTGGAAATCTGGAACAAAGATAGATTTATTAAGAACATACTTAAAAAGCAATGGGACGTTGAAGGATTTTATGAATGACAGGAAACAGGAATGGTGAAAAGGAATGACAATATTTAGAAGTAACTAAAGTCCATGCAAGACAGAGCCAAATAGTGTAGAGTAGTGTAGTGTGGGTGGGTCTCGACATGCTACAGATAAGCTTTCTATGTAAATTTAGGTATAGGAAGTGACCAATGTGATATTTTGCTTTACAGGGGTTTATTTACAAAGCAGAAGTTAAAAGATAAATTTGGTTGTGACTTGTGACTTTTTTTTTTTTATCTGGAGCCACTCTCGGTTATATGTAATGGTTTATTATTGGAATACTCACACAATATATATACAGTGAACCCTCGTTTATCGCGGTAGATAGGTTCCAGACCCGACCGCGATAGGTGAAAATCCGCGAAGTATTGAGACCATATTTACCTATTTATTTAACATGTATATTCAGACTTTTAAAACCTTCCCTTGTACGTAGTACTGTTAACAAACTACCCTTTAATGTACAGAACACTTAATGCATGTACTACAGTACCCTAAACTAAAACAGGCACAAATATTAAAGGCGATTTTATATCATGCGTTTCCTAAACACGCCAAAAAGCACGATAAAAAATGGCAACCAATGTTTTGTTTACGTTTCTCTGATCATAATGAAGAAACAAACGCATTTAGTGTACTGTAAACATCTGTGTATAGGTTAGTTTTTGCATCGATTATATTGATTATATAGTATGTTGATTTTGTTATTACCAATGTTTTACTTAATTTTTCTTAGGACTTCCAAATGAAATGTTTTTCTTTATGACGCCGCCTGAAACGACGGCGTCATAAAGTACGCTCAGTAAACAACCACGCTCAGTAAACAAAGAAGGCATTTAACGCGCATGATAAAAGTGATAAATAATGATATTTACAGTAAAAGCTTTTAGAAAATATGTTATTACAAATATTATTTACCGTATCTATATAAAATCATATAGTACATACTGTACGTAGCAAAGCAGGAAAACAATTTACGAGAGAGAGAGAGAGAGAGAGAGAGAGAGAGAGAGAGAGAGAGAGAGAGAGAGAGAGAGAGAGAGAGAGAGAGAGAGAGAGAGAGAGATTGTTTGACGTAGTAAAGAGAGAGAGAGAGAGAGAGATTGTTTGACGTACGTAAATGTAAATTTTAAACAAAAAAAATATGATAGGTTACAACATGTATACTCTTCAGACTTTTAAAACCTTCCCTTTAACTTAATGCATACAGTATATCTCTTTTGACATTACTTTTTTTAGAATGATTTATTGTTAATTTGTTCTCTTCAGTTATTTATTTCCTTATTTCCTTTCCTCACTGGGCTATTTTTCCCTATTGGAGCCCCTGGGCTTATAGCATCTTGCTTTTCCAATTAGGGTTGTAGCTTGGATAGTAATAATAATAATAATAATACTACTGTAAACTAAAACAGGCACAAATATTAAAATGTTAGAATATTAAAGTAAAAAATAAAGATTGTTACTGTACTCACCACGAAAGAAGTTCAAGAAAAACTTGAATGATGATGGCGATGAATTTGCTGCAATAAAGATTGTTACTGTACTCACCACGAAAGAAGTTCAAGAAAAACTTGAATGATGATGGCGATGAATTTGCTGCTCAGTAGAAATGATGATGATGAAGCTGATGATGTCTTCTACTGTGCAGCCAATGATAGTATTTTACGTCTCTTCAGACGGAGGTGTCTTTTCCTGGGACACCTCTTCAACTTCTTCCTGCGACACTCCTTCAATTTCTTACGAGGGCATTGTGATCGGAAGTTGCTGCCGCTGCTTTTTTTTCGCAAGAGCATCCTGTAGGGAGTCATGTGTTCATCGATCTTGTTGCAGAATTGCATAGAACGAACCATACCCTCGCCCCACTCTTGCAACATTTCTTTCACCTCCTTCGCAAGCTTGCAGAGCTTGGCAAGCCGTTCTAATGTTAAGCCCGTTTCTTCGACATTTTCTTGGATCTCTTCCTATGTTCCACTGTCTTCTTCACTGGCCGATTTCGTCAGGTCTTCGAGGTCTGCGGCCGCGTAACTTCTACCGTCTTTTAACATATCGAGAAGCGTCACCTTCTTAGCAATCGTCATCATCCTTCGGTGGCGTTTAGGCTCACTACCAGCCTTAGTAGAAGCAGAACGCTTGGGAGGCATTGTACAGTAGGGTTTAACAGAAAGTTCAACAAAAAGTTCAGCTTAAAACAGTCACGCACAGCACAGATTAAAGTCCACAATAACATAACAACATCTACACAGCAATACGGCGGGAGACAAAGTGACCGCGAAAACGTAGATGCTGGAAGTTGGAGATGCGGGCAAAACACCAATCACAGGCTAGATAACAAAACTTAAGTTCTGATTCGTCATCTATCAGCGCTTGAACCAATCACAACCCGTCTTATATGCTACGTAGGTTACCAATTCAAAGTACAAGATACCCTGCGTATACTGTACTGCACAGTAATAATAATAATAATAATAATAAATAATGATACTGTAATAATAATAATAATGATAATAATAATAACAATAATAATTTTAATAACAACAACAACAATAATAATAATAACAACAATAATAATAATACAGTACAGCTTTACGTACGCTATTTTACGCTTTTGTTGTAGGATCTCTCTCTCTCTCTCTCTCTCTCTCTCTCTCTCTCTCTCTCTCTCTCGTACGCTTATTCAAAATGTGATTTTTTGCAACAAAGAATATTATTGGATGCAGTACTACGTACGTATACATACAAAAGATTCATGGAAAAGAAGCACATCCATTACATTTGTAGTACAGTAGTAGCCATCAGCAGCCTTACACCATTCTAATATGGTATGACTGCATCTGATTTGCTTTTCATGTTCGATTTAATTTTACTACGTACTGTATACAGTACTGAATTATCGTATGATCACATTCTCTGTTCGTGTTTTATTTCTTTCTGTGCTGAATCATATGTCATATGTAATGCAATGAACAATCAGTAAGAGCAGATATTACTAATTACAGTATTAATGGAATTACGGGTAACGAAATATCATATTTGGGGTCTTCAGATATCGCGGTATTTTCGAAATTTCCGGAAAATCCGCGATATGTATATATGTATATATGGGTTATGAAAAAAACCTGCGAAGTGGTGAATCCGCGATGGTCGAACCGCGAAGTAGCGAGGGTTCACTGTGTATATATATATATATAATTAAAATTACTAGCCAAGCTAAAACCCTAGGTGGAAAAGCAAGATGCTATAAGGCCAAGGGCTCCAACTGGGAAAAATAGGGATTGTAAAAAAGGATATTGCCAAAAAAACAAAGCAAGTGTGTTTGTGCCATTAAGATACACGTGGATGCAAGCACTGGTTTCATAATGGCCTTTTGAACAAAGACCTTAACTAAACAAGGAAATCGCAAAACAATAAAAAAAAAACTCATACAAATAGTGAGAAAAAAATTTAATGTGGATAAGCCAGATAGGGAAAACCACATATCAGGATCTGGAACTCAAAATAAATAAAAAATGAAAGCAATCACGAACTGAACATGTCTGGACATTGGTGCCATGTATTTCTTCTATTCATATTATTGATGATGTTGGTTCCTTTGCACTAACTTTAGAGTATTTCAATTCTTTTCAAGAGAGGTTATTCATAGTAATAGCAATATCACGAAATTCACAAAAATATACCTCTAAATTTCCCAACTTTTTCACTGGTGAATTCGAAAAAAAAAATAATCAGAGACTTTTACTTTTCCATTTGGGATTTGAAAATGCTTCTCATTGGCTTTACGGACTACGATCTAATACTAACCCAAAACGTAGTTCAAATCTCTCATGGAAAGATGACAACTTCACATACATTTCATATTTTTATTCAATGCTTGAAGTGAAGTAAAGTATAAACAAAATTAAGAAATAGAATAGACAAAAGGTAGTTGTAATCATAATAGTAATAACCAATTAAGAGTTGAATTGCTGTTTGGGATACCAATGGCAGTAAGTGAGACTTACTTTATGGTATCAACTGAACACTACTCATTGCAATTGATTGAGGCAGCAACCGTTTTGTGGATCTGAAAATTGGCGAGTAGACAAGCTGTGACGCAAGGAAAGTTGGTTCGAAGCCAGGATATATTCCGTTTACTTTTCTTTTTCAAAAGATTTCATGAACTTTTTCCCGTTGTAATATCGAGAAAAAATTCTTTTTTTTTTTTTTCATCACAGAAGGTTTTTATCATAAAACAAAAAATGTTCCATATCATAATACCCGTGATGTTACGCAATGGTAACTAAGAAAAGAATACTTTCATAGCATATGGTTTTAATAATGTCATGCGTAAGTCAAAATTACCCCTCTCTCTTTTTCATTGTTACTCAGGCCCTTGCCCTTGCCTCTACTGCCCCTGAGGACAAAATTCCACTCTGGCACGAGGAAGAGTGAACTAAAGTTTGCATATTTTCATCCACCTGACTTGGCAAGATAGAGCTTAGCGACAACGATGGCTGGGAGGGCAGTGGCGTTAAAGAGGTTATTGCTACTTTTTCTCAACATATCTTACAAAGTCAGGACCATTATTCAGTTAAATAATTGAGAAACGAGGTCTTCTTTGAATGCCATTTTCCGTCTACACTCAAGAGGCTTCATGGGGATTTAACGTTCTCCAGTAGGATAAGTTTTTATTCTAGTTTTACATGATACAGAGCAATAAGTTTTACTTTCTACGTTTACGCCAATATACTGTATGATTTATTTTTAATGTGCGATTACCATATCTTTTCTTGCTCAACAGGAAACACCACAAGCAGTAAAAATTTAAATGCACAAAAAATAATGAGTACAGTATAAGAAAAAATATCTTTATTTACACAATCATCTCACCAAATTTAATGAGATTCGGTTAAATAGTTTTTGAGTTAACCGAATCACAAACACAGACATACAAAATAGACACCTATCAAAACTACTTTCGCCGCAATCTTGGCCACAATGAAGTCGGCGAGTGTAAAAATCGGTATGTAGTCCTTTCTATTCCCCGAATTCAACAAATCTACAAAATACAATAGCAATAGAGGACTGCATTTCCATCTGACAGCCGCTCTTCTCTTGCATCTTTTATTCTGAGATGCATTGCATTATTAACTGAAGTTTTCTTCTATCTTCTCCCATTGTTTCTATTACAGGACGTCTCTTTTCTTCTCACTTTATCTTTTACTATCATAACCATCCTTTTTAATGTCTACCCTGCACTTCTCTTTATAATGCAATTGTAGCTTAATGTTTATTTTCCTTATGTAACCTTTCATGGCCCCATACCACCACCTATTATTCACACTTTTACACCGACACACCTCTTGACATTGGTAACACCATGAACCCCTATCATGAAATTCTACCATTTCTTACGTCCTTCTTTTCACATAATTTCCCTCTTCAAATTATGTATATTTTTTTGGTCTCAATTAAATAATGATCAGGCATACCTCCAGCCACCCCTTTTCTCGCCATTACATTCGTCAACGTGTTCTCTCATCTACTTTTTAATAACACCTAAAGTTGCCAACTCTTTTCTATAACCTTTCTCTTTCTTAATTGCCAAAAATCTATAATTTTATCCAATAACTTTTCCACAAGACTTCCTATCTTCTAATTCACTCCAACAACTCCCCACCTAACAAAATAATCCATTGCTTTCTGCTACCTACTTTTGCATTCAAATATACTAGCACAACCAGCCTTGCATGATCCATAAATAAATCTAGGCACATATTCAGACTACCTTGAACATTCTTTTTCATTCCAACACTCCCTCTTTTCCCAGACTAAATGCAAACACTATCATAAGGTTTTCCTCTGCCCCCCCCCCCCCCCCAATTTTAGCCATACAATCTAAAACTGGTTCATTTGTACTCTTTCACCCGTTCCCAGATTTTCCCTGGTACTAGAAATGCTACTTCTTTAACTTCTTTTATCTACCCAAAACATAATCACTCTTTGTTCTCCCCATTCCAGCATATACTGAAGTTTCCATTTCGTCTCATAAGTGCCAAAACATCTAACTTTCTCTCATTGAACAAATCAGCTAAAATACATTTTTACCACATCCATACAAATTCAAAGCCTAAGACTTAATACTTTATTCTTTAATTGGTGATACGTAGGAATTTATATATATATATATATATATATTATATATATATATATATATATATATATATATATATATGTGTGTGTGTGTGTGTGTGTGTGTGTGTGTGTGTGTGTCTGTGTGCGCGCGCGTGTGTGTGTGTGTAAGTTCTTTAAATATCCTAATATGCCAAAAGTTTAGCAACAAAGACACGTCTATCAATCATAACTAAACGTAGCCACCTGCGAGATCTGGGGCCCATTTAGTTCTTTATTATTGATGGTTATCTAGCAAATAGACGATTTGCGTTTCTTATTTCGATATAGTACATAAGGGATGCTAATCAAAATAATACAGCATAGTATACTAATGTCTTTTTTTGGCGCACCAAATAACCTGTACTGTAACTTAGTAAAAGAAGCAAAATAAAAAATAGCCCCCCCTCTCTCTCTCTCTCTCTCTCTCTCTCTCCTCTCTCTCTCTCCTCTCTCTCTCTCTCTCTCTCTCTCTCTCTCTCTCTCTCTGTAGATTTGACTTGGCAGGGAAACCTTTCCTCCATTCAGTTACGTTTCGTCCTTCCTCAACAAGAAATGCTATCGAAATTATCTAAAGTTTACTCTCCTTTCGTTGTTCTATATCAAAAGAAACATCACGTGGTTGTAGCTAAAGTCATACATAGACCGTGGTTGTAGCAACAATGGACTTACAGGTATTCATATTCTGGTAGTAATTGGCGATAAAATTTTCAATACATACAGTATGTTGTGTGTATGTATGTATGTATATATACATATATATATATATATATATATATATATATATATATATATATATATATATATATAGATAGATAGATAGATATATATATATATATATATATATATATATATATATATATATATATATCTATATCGATATAGATATATATATATATATATATATATATATATATATATATATATATATATATATATATATATATATATATATATATACACTGAAAGACTACTGAATGTTGGGAATAATAAGGAGGCAGATATAAATGCTGTTGCAGGTGTTGAGATGCCAGTGATGAGAGATGAGAATGGGAGAGGGAGATTACAAGAGAGGAGGTGAAGAGAGCACTAGATGAAACAGGGCTCGAAAAGCATTGGTATGGATGGCGTGAGGGCTGAAATGTTTAAGGAAGGGGGCGTGACTGTACTTGGATGGTTGGTGAGATTGTTTAATATACGTTTTATGTTATCAATGATACCCAGTGGACAGGGTGTGTATGTGTATCATGCCGCTATATAAAGGAAAGGGAGATGTGCATGAATGTTGCAATTCAAGGGGTATTTAGTTTTGTTGAGTGTGGTTGGAAAAGTGTATGGTAAAGTGCTAATTAATAGGATTGAGGATAAAACAGAGAATGCAATCTTAGAAATGCAGGAGATTTCAGAAGAGGTAGGGGATGTATGAATCAGAGTTTTTACAGTTGGGCAGATATGTGAGAAATATTTTGCAAAAACGTAAGCAGGTGCATGTTGCATTTATGGATCTGGAGAAAGCTTATGATAGAGTTAATAGCAAAACGATGTGGAATGTGATGAGGTTATATGGAATTGGTGGAAGGTTGTTGCAAGCAGTGAAGTTTATACATAGGTAGTAGAGCATGTGTTAGGATGGGGAATGAAGTGAGCGAGTGGTTTCCAGTGATTGTGGTTCTAAGACAGGGATGTGTGATGTCGCCTTGCTTGTTTAATTTGTTTGTTGATGAAGTTGTGTGAGAGGTGAATGCTCTAGTGCTTGGTTGAGGATTAAAACTGATAGACGAGAGTGATCATGAATGGAAGGTGAATCCGTTGTTTGATTGCAGATTTGGAGGAGAAGCTGGGTCGATTAATGACAGAGTTTGGGGGTTGTTAGAGAGAAGTTGAGAGTTAATGTGGGTAAGAGTAAGGTTATTAGATGCACAAATATGGAGGGTGGTGCTAGGTTGAATATCATGTTGAACAATTACTTGAAGAAGTAGATCAATTCAAGTACTTGGGTTTTACTTTTGCTGCAAATAGTGGAGTGGAAGCAGGTTAACATCAGAAAAGTGAACGGAGGTGGTGAAATGTTCGGCAAAGTGAAGGTAGCGGTAAAGAATATTCGCTTAGGAATGAATTTCAAGATAGTTCTGCATGAGAAAGAGATTGTACCAACTGTGATGTATGGATCAGAGTTGTCGGGAATGAAAGTGATGGAGAAACAGAAATGAATGTATTCGAGATGAAATGTCTGAGGAGTATGGCTAGTGTATCTCGATTAGATAGGGTTAAGAACGAATTAGTGATGGTAAGAATGGATGTAAGAAATTATTTAGCATTTAGAGGGATATGAATGCGTTGAGGTGGTTTGGCCACGTAGAGAATGGAAAATTGCTGTCTGCTGAAGAAGGTGACGAATGCAAGAGTTCATGGGAGGAGTATTAGAAGAAGGCCATGGTTTGGGAGAAGGATGAGTGGAGAAAGCTCTATGCTATGTGATAGGAGGATAGATGTGAGAGGCAAAAGAACCTGCTAGAAATAGGAATGAATGGC
>NC_090765.1:21705848-21710848 GCF_036898095.1 Palaemon carinicauda | reverse complement strand
GACAACACATTCCCTTGAAGTACTCCACTGTTTACTGGAAGTTTATTTGATAGAACTCCACTAACATTAACTTTGGACATGCTATGCTTATGAACAGACTTAATCAAATTTACATAACGCAGGACTCTCCACCAAATTGGCCGGTGCACATTATCAAAGGCTTTTTCATAGTTCACAAATGCCATAAAAAGTGGATTTCTTTATTCTACACATTATTGAACAACATGTCTTAAAATTAAAATTTGGTCATTACAACTTCTAACTTTTCTAAATCCTGCTTGTTCATCTCTTGGCTTTTCATCAATCCTTTCTCTCTAGTTTCTTTAGAATGAGCATACTATATATTTTAATGACAACTGACGTGTGATGCCTCTGTAATCATTGCAATCGGTCAGATCTCTTTGTTTTGCCATTTTCACCAAGACGCCTAACTCCCATTCACCCCGTTTTGCCTCTTCTGGCCACATTTTACAAAATAATCTTGTAAGAATTCTGGGAGTAACTTCATTTTCGGCCATTATCATCTCAGCAGTTATTCCTCGAATCCAGGGGCTTTCCATCTCTTGAGTTTTTTAATGATAGCTTCGACTTCAAACACACTGAATACATTCATGGGCATATCAAGGTCTTCATCAGCTTCAGGTTTGTAAATCAAATCATTCCCTTCATATCTCCTATTCATGACCTCACTAAAGGGTTTCATCAAACGTTGTCTTTCTTCGTCTTCTGTTGTTATAAGAGATCCATCTCTTTTTTGATGGGTGTATGCTACTTCTTTGTCCCAGTAGAGATTTCAATAATAATTCTGTAAGCGATTCTTACACCATAGCCACTCTTTGAATTCATAGCTTTCTCAGTCCCACCTGCTTTTCTGTCTAAATATTTTCTCCAGTCATTCCTGGCTTTTCTTCTGAGTTGACTATCAATACTGGAATACTTAACATGCTCCACCTTGTAATCTTCATTATTTCTTCGAAAATATTCAACAATCAAATTCTGTCTTTGTCTCCTTTTCATAGTATCCTAAGTATCATTTGATATCCATAGTTTTCTCCTTGTAAAGGCATGTCCCAAAACTTACTGGCATGTTTTTAATATATACTGTATATAAATGATTCCCTTGAAGAAAGGAAAGATGAATACTGTGAAGAACTGCAGATGGTAATAGATGAGATCACTGAGAGAGATATGAAAATTGTGATTGGTGATTTCAATGCTAAAGTTGGAAGGAATAATCAAGGGATTGAGAATGTGTTAGATGTCGAGGGTCTTGGCGAAGTTGCAAATGAAAATGGAGCACATTTCATAAGTTTCTGTTCCGCAAACAATCTTGTCATTGGGGGTACTCTTTTACTGCACAAGAACATCCAAAAATATACATGGACTTCACCATGTGACAATTACAAAAATCCAATAAATCACATTGCCGTTGATAAAAGAGAGAAGGAGGACTTAGAAATGTAAGAAGCTATAGAGGAGCAGATATTAGTAGTGATCATCAGCTCCACTTTGCCACACTGAAATTAAAATTGAAAGCACCCAACAGAAAGGCAGATAAAATACTAGGTTTGATACAACAAAGCTTTTAGAAGAAGAGCACAGAAATATTTACAATTGAATGTAGGAATCGATTTGCAATATTAGAGCCTTTAAGAGACGAAGATCAGATAATTAATGAAGATTGGTGTGATATTAAGAACATATATCAGTCAGTTTGTAGTGAAGTCTTGGGACACGCAGTTACAAGTATAAAGCCATGGACATCAAATGATACTTGTGATACTATACAAAGGAGACAAAGACAGATTTTGATTGTTGAAAGTTTTCGAGGAAGTAATGAAAATTACAAGGTAGAGCATGCTTAGTATTCCAGTATTGATTGTGGGGTCAAAAGAAAAGCCAGGAATGACTGGAGAGCATATTTAGACAGTAAAGCAGATGAGGCTGACAAAGCTATGAATTCAGGAAGTGGACATGGTGTTTGAATTGCTCATAGAATTATTAATGAAATCTCGACAGGGGCAAAGAAGAAGAAGCATATACCCATCAAAAAGAGAGATGGGCCTGTTATAACAACAGAAGATGAAGAAAGACAACGTTGGATAGGAACACTTTAGTGAGGTTATGAATAGGAAATATGAAGGGAACAATTTGATTGATATACCTGAAGCTGATGAAGACCTTGATGTGCCCATGAATGGATTCAGTGAGTTTTAAGTAGAAGCTATCATAATAAAACTAGAGAGATAAAAAGCCACTGGATACGATGGGATAACTACCGAGATGATACTGGCCGAAAATTAAGTGACTCCTAGACTACTTACAAGATTATTTTGTAGAATGTGGCATGAAGAGGCAAAACCCAAGGGATGGGAGTTATGAGTGTTAGTGAAAATGGCAAAACAAGGAGATATGACTGATTGGAATAATTACAGAGGCATAACACTATGTCAGTTGTTCTGATAATATATAGTTTGCTTAAGTAGTATTCTAAAGACTGGAAAGAAAAATTGATGGAAAGCTGAAACATGAACAAGCAGCATTTAGAAAAGGTAGAAGTTGGACTGATCAAATTTTTATTTTACGAATAACAGCAATGCGTAGAATATAGAAATCCACTTTTGATGGCATTTGTGAACTATAAAAAAGCCTATGATAATGTACACCGGCCAATCTTGTGGAGCCCTGTGTTATTAAGGAATTCTTCTTAAATATGTGAATTTGATTAAGTCTGTTCATGACCACAGCAATTACAAAGTTAATGTTAGTGGAATCTTATCAAATGAATTTCCAGTGAACAGCGGAGTACTCAGAGGGAATGTGTTGTCACCTATATTGCTTATCCTCCTCGTAGATTTTATAATGCGTAGAACAGTCGGAGATGGTGGACAATGATTGGACTGGATTGGTGATAGGAATTTAGCACACCAAGAGTGTGCTGATAGGAATTTAGCACACCAAGAGTGTGCTGATGATGCTGTTCTTGTTAGGAAAACACCACAGGATTTGCTATGCTTGCTTACCAGAATGCATGAAATATCGCACGAGGTTGAGCTGAAGGTAAATAGAAGAAAGACCGAGATGATGAGAACGGAGTATGCAATGGAAGATGAAATACCATTGGAAGGAGAAAGGATTAATAAGGTAGAATCATCAAGTATTTAGGGACCATGATCTCCAATACAGGGTCTTTAGATTTAGAGTTTAGTGAAAGATTGAAAAAAAGCAAATCAGACAATGGCTAAATCAGACTACATATCAGTTTAGTGATATCGGTGTTACTATATGGGCATGAGTCATGGTATGGCAATGAAACTATCTCCAATAGATTTAGCAGATTTGAAAACAAAGCCCTCAGAAGGATATTAGGCGTGAAATGGCATGACAGGATTAGAAATGAAACTATAAGAGAGATTATTCGAGTGCCATATGTGGATGAGATCATGATGAGGGGTAGATGGAGATGGCCTAGGGATGCTCTTCGCACTCCCCAAGAGAGATTAGTTCACCAAACGTTCAGCTGGGTTCCACATGGCACTAGAAGAGCTATAAGACCCAGGCCTATATGGATGAGGACTATGAAGCGCACAGTAGGAGATGATGAATGGAGAAGTATTGAATTAAAGGTCAAATTGAGACGACTGGCGAAACCTAACCGAGGCCCTTTGCGTCAATATGCATAGATGATGATGATGATATAAATATGCATGTATATGTACACACACAAAACAAACACAAGCACGTACACACACACGCATATATATATATATATATATATATATATATATATATATATATATATATATATATATATATATGTATATATATATATATATATATATATATATATATATATATATATATATATATATATATATATATACTGCACATGCTTAGTATATATGCTTCTCAACAGCCCTTAATATTTTGATCTGGTCACGTTTTGCGTTAAGCGGCAAAGACTTACACAAATTCTATCTCGTCTATAATATCCAAACCAGTCAACTATTAAATATCTTAAAGAAATAACAGCACCATGAACCGTAGATTTCAATACAAATGCAAAAATATGGAAGCAATCTACATATCAAAAGAAAGTCCCTCGGATGAAGAAAAAAAAAACTTCTTAGAATCATTCTTAATTCAAAGGTTGATTGCCAACGGCATCTGACATTATCAGCACACACACACACACACACACACACACACACACACACACACACACACATATATATATATATATATATATATATATATATATATATATATATATATATATATATATATATATATATATATATACTGTATATTTATATATATACACATAAGTGTAGGTTTTGTAGCGAGTAATTTTAAACCTCTGGAAGCGTTATGAATATTGTATTGGTTGTCTGAGGAAACAACTTTAAGATACGGGTTAAGATAACATGTTCAACCCTTCCTACCCTTTCCCTCTTTCCTAACGACAACACAGCAGTTTTGGAAATTAGTGGGAGAATGTGGTTTCCGAGTGTACCTCTCGGGGTACACCTCTCTCCAGGGTATGACTACTTCCCCTCCCCCTACCCAAGGAACGGGAAGAGACCGATAGTCATACGTCTGGTAATGCTGCTCAGCGGGAGATATATATATATATATATATATATATATATATATATATATATATATATATATATATATATATATATATATATATATATATATATATATTATTATGTATATATATATGTATGTATGTATGTATCAAGAAAAGAGCGGATTACTTAAAATTTCAGGTTAAATTAGCAGCAACAACAGCAGCATATCATTGTACCAACCGTGTGTCACACAATTGTACATAATTCCTTTCGTATATATTATGCTTGTATCTTCGCTCTTCCCTCGCATTAAAAAGAACCAGAATAAACACGTCTGCGTGTCGCCTATGTAACATTGTCATTTTCTCAAACATGTAATTTCCTGTTGTCTTGAGTTTTTGTATATAAAGGAGAGTGTTCCAT